>NW_021681183.1:17208-26083 GCF_001412515.2 Diachasma alloeum | reverse complement strand
ATAGGAAATGAGGAGTTCCCCCCTAAAACTTATTAGGGTTCTCTCAATCAGCCTTTATCCTATCGCCGTAGGAAATGAGGATGCTCAGATTAACACCCTTTATTTCCAGTCACTAGTTATTAGTCTTTTCATAATTTTTCTATTAAAAAATCGATCTCAATTAGCAATAAATCAATCGAATAAATAAGATTCTATTTTTATTCCTGCCTAATGAAAGATCCATGATGTAATAGGAAATGAGGAGTTGCCCCCTAAAACTTATTAGGGTTCCCTCAATCAGCCTTTGTCCTATCGTCGTAGGAAATGAGGATGCTCACATTAAAACCCTTTATTACCAATCGCTCATTATTATAATTTCTGTATTAAAAAATCGAACTCATCTAGCAATAAATCAATAGAATAACCAGGATTCTAGTTTTATTCCTGCCTAATGAGTGATCCATTAAGTAATAGGGAATGGCAGCGCTCACATTAAACCCCTTAATTTCCAGTCGCTAGTTATTTATCTTTTCATATTAATTTCTCTATTAAAAAATCCATCTCATTTAGCAAGAAATCAATAGAATAAATAAGATTCTATTTTTATTCCTGCCTAATGAGAGATCCTTGATGTAATACGAAATGAGCGGTTCCCTCTCTAAAACTCATTAGGTTTCCCTCGAACGCGCGTTTGTCCTATCACCGTATGAAATGAGGGTGCTCCTATCAAATCCTCTTCTTTTCCATGCCTCATTATTTTTCTTCATCAATAGTCTTCAAAACAATTCTCAATTACTGCTCTGAACCCATTAAAATACCCTTCATTTACACTCTCGGCCCGAGGACAACTCTAAGGGGTCCCCTCTCATATCCTATTCCGTCTTAGTTCTACCTGCTTCTGCGATACTTCACTCACCTTAATCGGAAATAAGGCGAAAACGGCAATAACGCCATTATTTCCGATTACCCTTTTTTTAAAATAAGATTTAAGGATGCATTTCCGCTATCTATCTTATCGACTGTCAAGTGGATATCACAATTCTGACAATTTCTTGAAATATTTTTCTTAAATTGTCCTCGACATTATTTTGTGAAATAATGGAAAAAGATAAAAATGAAACCACTATAAAAAAAACTCCAAAAAATTCGAATCCAAAAATTAATTTTCCTATAACTCCAAAACCGTGGAGACGATTTCACTGGAATTTGACTCAAGCCTTAGTCATACCGAGCTGCATCGACAATGACGGCAGAAAGTCAATCCCATCGTCCTTCTAGGAGGAATAATGAAATTTGTGAAAAAACGTGATTTTTCGACGTTTTTTCACTACTTTTATCGGAAAATCTGAAGAACTGCTGAGACGATGTTGTTCAAAATGTAATCAGTTCTAAGTGACATGAGAACACATCGATTGCGTGGAAAAAAATTTCAATCGAATCATTCGTTTCAAAGAAATCGTTGACCAAAATATTGGTTACATACGCACACACACACACACACACACATACACACATGCACCCATCCACTCCTCCGAGGAACTGCAAGACCTTGTCGCTGGTGGAGGAGCTTAACGGGACTTGTCCCGAACTAAGAAGCAGTTCAGAACCCCCAATGTCAAGGTGTTCACCGTGCTGATTTCTGCAAGGCGCCAGGGGTAGTTGGCGTCGCAAACGGTGGTCCCTGGGGCACCGGGTCCAACCCCAGGTGTATTCTGTGGCCTAGCTTCAGTAACCGGGGCTCTACTGAGGTGGTCCATTATTTCCCTAGGTTCTCGTGGGAACAAGATGGATCTCAATAAAAACAAAAAAAAATGAAGACGTGAAGCAGGACAACTTGGTCCAGGAATTGGAGCTAAGTGACGCAGCTACCATGAAGGAGAACATGTGGAACAGGCATGAACAGCTTATTGCTGACCTAGTGAGCTACATGAAGGAGAAGAGGAGCATCAACGATCAAGCCCGAGAGTTGGTGAACTCTATCAGCACCTCAGCTAAACGGCTGAGGCGACTGGGCGGACAGGCAGGGCAGACCGGACCAATGCTGGTCACACCAGCATCTTTGCTTTTAGGTCGAACGCGGACGCTCTCTGAAGGCACCGCGACCTCGATGGACTCGGAGTTTGAGGATGAGAGCTTAGCTCTCTCTGACAACAGCAAGGCTTCCAGGATGAAGAGGAAGTCCCGAGAATCACCACCGACGGACACCAAGGACCCCAAGAAGAAGAAGAAAGATGAGGTGAAGGTCGCTCATGCCCAGAGCAAAAAGGAGGATCTACCTGCAAAGTCTTTGAACTGGGAGCAGGTCAAGACCAAAAAGAAGAGGCAGCTGCAGCCGCCAGAAAAGCCTCAGAAGAAGGAGGTGAAAAAGAAGAAACAGAGGGTACTGGTAACAAGGCCAAATGCGCTGATCGTACGCATGAAGGACAAGCAGCAGTACTCGGAGGTACTCAAACGAGTGAAGCAGCAGATACCTTCCGAACAGGCTCGTGACTGCGTTGACAAAATCCGCAGAACGACCACAGGAGATATGCTGATCATCCTCTCAAAGGATAAGGAGAACGAATCTGATAGCCTCCACAAGGCGATAGCCGAGCTCCTTGGAGACGAGGCTGATGTCCTCAGTAAAGGACCACAGGAGGAACTTGAGATTAAGGATCTCGACGAGCTGACGACGAAGGAAGAGGTGCTTGAAGCCCTGAGACTCACAGCCGGGGTAGATTGTCAAATTTCCCCGGATGCCATCAGGTCTTTGCGCAAGGCCTACGGAGGTACCCAGACTGCTTCAGTGACACTGGCCGCAGCCGTCGTGAAGAAAGTCCTAGGCGATCGAGGCAAGATCCGTATAGGATGGGTGAACTGCCGGATCAGACGGGTGGAGAGAGTGATCAAGTGCTTCAAGTGCTGGCACTATGGGCATCTCGCCATCAAATGTAGGAGTCAAGTGGACAGAGCAAAGCTCTGTACAAAATGTGGGGAAGATGGACACAAAGCTGCTGGCTGTGAAAAAGCAGCCCTTTGTGCCTTATGCACTGAGAGAGATCCATCGAAGGACTGTGCCCATATTGCTGGTAGCAGCAGATGCCCTGTCTTCAGGGAGGCACATCAGAAGGTGAATAAGAAACAGTAATGCGGATACTACAGCTAAACCTCAACCACTGCGAGGCCGCACACGATCTGCTCATGCAGACGGTGCGGGAGCTGAAGTTCGATCTGGTGATCGTCTCGGAGCCATACAGACATTTGAGCAATCAGCCCTGGGAGACGGATAAGAGTCGCAAGGCCGTAATCTGGTCTTGTGGGAAGTTTCCGTTTCAAAGCATTGCGACTACTGATGAAGCTGGCTTTGTGGTAGCTAAGCTGGATGGAATTTATTTCTACAGCTGTTATGCTCCACCAAGCCTCACCCTTGACGAATTCACGGACTTCCTGCATAGACTAACTGAGGACGCGAAGCAGCACTTCCCTATTGCAATCGCGGGGGACTTCAACGCCTGGGCAGTCGACTGGGGTAGCAACGAGACAAAAGCAAGGGGGCAAGCACTACTGGAGGCCATGTCTTCGCTGGACATTGTCCTGTTGAACAACGGTGATGGACCCACGTTCGAAAGAGGAGACAGGAGCTCAATAGTAGACCTCACCTTCGTCAGTAGTAATCTCGCAAGGGAAAACTACTCCTGGAAGGTGATGGATATCTACACCGCTAGTGATCATCGAGCAATCTTTTGGGAGGTGTCCGCTGGTCGAAAAAACAGACCAATGCCTAGGAAGACAAACGAAATCGGCTGGAAGGTGAGCACCTTCGATCCTAGCACATTCTCAGTGGCACTGGATGATTACCCCATACGGGGCAGCAGTGCTACGGAGAAAGCCGAGGATCTCATGAGAAGAGTTAGCGAGGCTTGTGATGCCTCAATGCCTCGAAAACGCAGTGGAGGCCGTCTGCCACCAGTGCACTGGTGGAATGATCATATTGGAGCTCTTCGAGAGGAGTGCGTTAAGGCTAGAAGGTCGGCTCAGCGTGGTCGGAAAAAGCTGAACTCCGAAGAACTGGAGAAGAAATGGAAGGATGCTCGCCGAAAGCTCAACAAAGCTATCAAGGAGAGCAAAAAGAAAAGTTGGACTGGACTCCTTGACGAAGTCGAGAGTGACCCGTGGGGAAGACCGTACAAGGCGGTTATGACGCGGCTGAAAAGCAGGCCTATGCCATCGCCGACCTGTCCCGAGCTCTTGAAGGAGATTGTAGCGGTGCTTTTCCTGCGACAACCGGAATTTCAGCGTGCCAATACACGAGGAAAGACTTTGATGGTCCCATCGATCACCGAGGAAGAGCTGATGGAGGCGTGCGACAGATTCGGGAATGCCAAGGCCCCGGGTCTTGACGGGATCCCAAACATCGCACTGAAAGCCGCTATCCATGCGTTGCCAGGCCTCTTCTTGGACGTTTTCAACGAGTGTCTCAGCGAGGGCATCTTCCCTGCAAAGTGGAAACAGCAGAGGCTAGTGTTGCTCCCGAAAGGGAAAAAACCACCGGACGAACCTTCATCCTACCGTCCTCTCTGCATGCTCGATACAGCTGGTAAGATCCTTGAACGCATCGTCCACAGAAGAATAGAAGCAGCTGTCGAACCAATGCTGTCCAACGACCAGTTCGGCTTCCGGAGAGGCCGTTCAACCCTTGAAGCGATCAATCTAGTTGTCGATACAGCTAGGGAGGCGATTTCAGGGGAGAGATGGCTTGGAGGCACAAAGAAGTACTGCCTGGTGGCAACACTGGACATCAGGAACGCCTTCAACTCAGCCCGATGGGACTGCATCATGGCGGCCCTTGAGAGATTTGGTGTACCTGAATATCTGCGGAGGATGGTGGACGACTACTTCACCGAGAGGGTCCTCAAGTACGACACGGAGAGTGGCCCCAAAGAGTACAGAGTCACTGGAGGGGTACCTCAGGGCTCGGTGCTGGGTCCTCTTTTGTGGAACATCATGTACGACGGACTGCTGAAGCTGACACTGCCACGCGGTGTGCGGCTCGTGGCTTTTGCAGATGATGTGGCCGTAGTGATTGTAGGAAAATACCTGGAAGACATGAAGCTCACCTTCGAAAGGACTTTCGAGGTGACTCGCCGTTGGATGGACTCCGCCGGCCTGAGCCTGGCCGAGCATAAAACGGAGGCCGTGTTGATCACAAGCAGAAAGGTGTTGGAGACAATCACGCTGCAAGTCGGGGATTATGAGCTCACATCCCAGCCGTATATTCGGTACTTGGGAGTGATGATTGATGCCCGACTCAGTTTTAAGCAGCAAGTGGAACACATCACAACTAAGGCGTCAGGGGTTCGAGCAGCTTTGTCTCGCCTCATGCCCAACATTGGAGGTCCCAAGCAGAGGAGACGAGCATTACTGTCATCGGTGATTACGTCAGTACTCACCTACGGCATTGCTGTATGGGCGCAGGCCCTTCAATTACAGCAGAATCAGCGCAAAGTGGGGCCTGTCTACCGACTTAGTGCCCTTAGAGTCGCCAGCGCATTTCGCACCGTGTCCAACGATGCCGTGTGTGTTATAGCCGGAATGATGCCAATTGAAGTGCTAGCCGAGGAACGAAGATCCCTATTCCAGCAAAAAGGAGAGACGTCATTAAGTCCAACCGAGATTCAGGCTGAGGCCAGACGAAAGAGCATAGAACGATGGCAGTTACGATGGAGTACCTCACTGAAAGGTAGATGGACATATCGTCTTATCCCGCAGGTGAGTGCTTGGGTGAATCGTGAGTACGGAGAGACCAACTACTATTTGACACAGTTGCTTTCAGGACATGGGTGCTTCCGGGCCTACCTTCATAAATTCAAACATGAAGATTGCCCGGATTGCCCGACCTGCTTAGGTACCATGGAAGACGCAGAGCATGTATTTTTCATGTGTCCACGTTTCAGAACGAGCCGCTTGGAGTGGGAGAATGAACTTGGAGCATCGATCCTGCCCGAGAACTTGGTGGAAGCCATGCTGTCATCGAAAACAGCCTGGGACGCAACGAGTGACTTTGCGACGAAAGTCATAAAGGAGCTCCGCGAGGAAGAGCGTCGTCGAAAGAACGCTGTATAGGAGGAAAAGCTACCGGAACCTTCTTCCCACGCCCAACACCTAAGTGAGGAAGGAGGACGTACGGTTAGTGATGTTAGTAGAGGAAGAGCAAGAGCTGATGTCCCCCCCCGCGAAGTAATGCCTGACGGCCGTTCCGTGGGGAATATGGGGTAAGAGGAATTGAGGAAAGAGGGCTTTACTCAGTAAAAATCTGAGATCCGTTTTTTAACATCCTTTTAACGGAATCTTTTGAAGATTACCTTAAACCTCAAAAAAAAAAAAAAAAAAAAACATGCACCCATCCAAAAACGTCATAGAATTTTTCCAGGGGTCATGAAACATGGAAATATGATGAAATATCCACATTCGATTTTCGGGGTCATTATAATAATTTCCGGATAAAATGGAAAAAAGGATGAAATGTTATGGAGGAGCAGGGAATTGGTAGAAATTAAAAAAGAAAAAAAGTAATAACTCACAAAATAACAATTAAATAACTTTTGCAGTGGCTGTAGTGGTCACGCGGAGAGCGTGTGGCTCCGGCGGTCATCCAAGCTAAGCAGCGTTCACTCTGCCCAGTACTTGGATGGGTGTCCGCTTAGGCACACCTAACCGCGTGCGACTACAGTCACTAGGCACGAATGTAGAGAACCACTGTGCCCATTGAATCAGTGTGACCAATAGACACAGTGGAATCCCTGCATTATCGGCCGGCTGCACGACTGAGGTTTTCCATGGGTTCCCTGGCAGTCCAATCCCGAATGGGGTGCAGTTGGGGATAAAGTAAGTCGGCCCATGGTAACGCATATAGTGAAGGAAACAAAATGTAAAAATCCGAGAGGGTATACATAATGAACTTAAAAAAAAATAGCTTTTGTCGGATAGGATTCAATACCTGCTTGTTTTTAATGAATAAATGCGGGTGAATTCTTTTCGCTAAGATCTAATTAAGGTCTAGAGCCATCGGATTCCTGTGCGAGATAGGCAGCAAACAAAAACATTCAAAATAAGATGACACTCATAGAATTTTCTGATATCTTACCGTCTTTATGCAATAAAACTTTTATTTTTGTGACAACCCAAAAACCTCATTTTCAAGCCTCTAATTGCCGCCGACAATCATCCGTAAAAAGATGGATAGTTTCATAAATGCAGGAATTTTCGATCATTGCTACATAACGAAAGGTTCAAGCGGCGCTGAACGAAAGGAATATTTCATGTTTACAAATATATAATTTTACCATTCAAATAAATTTTATAAAATTCTAAAAAGATCTAATTCCAAAACATTTGCCATCTCTGAACGAATTATATCTGCCATTATTTTTGTTATTTTCCGTACCACGTTTTGCATTTCATCTTTTAACGGGCAAAACTTGATTATTTGTTTACCATAAAATTATCACGATTATTTTTAAGCTCTTGTGATATTACTGATCATGTTCAGCAACAAACTAACTCAGTTTGTTTGTTCACTATTGGTTTTATCTTGACACTTTACAAAATACGGAGTGGGAAAATCATGAGTGGTAAATGAAATTATATAAAAAGATTTCCTTTTGGCAGTACTTTGTTGACAAATTATTTAGTTTCCAGATAATCCCCTGATTGCACCGAATTTTCTCAATCTTGGGGAACCAAGCATTGACCCATAAAGCTCATAACATATATGATAATATGACAAGTAACATTTAGTTCTGAGGATTATGCATGTTTATTAGCTCTAAACGCCTGTTAGTAGTAGGAGACAATGTGAAATAGATGAGCTAAGTTCCTTCATCGAAAGAAGTAAAAAACTAAATTTTCAAAAAATCATAACTCCTTTAGTTATTAATATTTCCCAACGATTTTTTTTTCAAAATGTTCATCTGAAAACCAACTTTTTGGTAAAAAAAAAACTCGACAAGGAGATCCACAACACTCACTTTTTGAATTGAGGATAATTAATTTTCATTTTCGTCAATTTTCAGCATAATGGTCATTCAAACCATCAAAATGCAGTCAATCAATGCGAAAGAATAATTTTAATTGACGCTTAAATCTTTTTCATCTTACAGATGATTTTTGGTAAAAATGTTAGATTTCTAAAAAATAAGATTTGTGAGATAATTGACATTGAAAAAAAAATACGTTTTGTTTCATAAAACCGGTAAAACTAGATGGAATACCACGTGTGACCGCTTATTTTGAACCTTTTTTCATATATATTGCATGTGCCGAAGCGGAATCTAGTAGCTTCAAACTCGATAGAGTAGATATTAGATGTTGATAAAAAATGAAAATAAAAATCATCTCAACATATACATATTCATATATTCATTTGAAAAAAAAACGAAATATTAAAAAATAATTGTCATTTCTTCAATTTTTAATATTTTTCAATGAATTTTTTTCAAAATGTTTGTTCAAAAATGAACTTTTTCGAGAAAAATTGACGAGAAAATCCCTGTCATCGACTTTTTTGCATTGCGTTTTAACGTGGAACTGCCTTAATAGGAATGTGGATCAAATAAACATATACTTGTGATGTTCTTGAAAGTGAGCCCTAGATTGTATCTGCAGAGAATCCATTTTTTTTCTTTTTGCCAATTCCCTTCGCAACTACTTTGTAAACACTTTCCATTCTGCGATGAGTTCAAAATTTTTTTTCTTTAGCGTTTCATCAGTCTCTGGTACAAGATGATTTGTAGCGAATTTGTGGGAGGGCCTTTATCGTTTCAAATCTCTCTTGTAAGAAACTTTTTATTTCGCTGTATTGAACAACTGATACGAATCGAACATTGATAGCTGGAATATTATTAATTGGGGGGGGGGG
>NW_021681183.1:10759-16288 GCF_001412515.2 Diachasma alloeum | reverse complement strand
GGGGGGGGGGGCGGAAGAAGAAATTTCAAAAATTCATAAAGGCGAGCGTTTAGAGAAAGCAAATAGTACGTTGTGCGGCTGACCAGGGAAAACCCCGTTTTCCTGGTACGGCGTAAAGTTGACAGTTAACAGTGCAAGCCGAAGGCGAGTCAAGAAGTATTGTTCCAATGAATGATGAAATCAGCATAGTTTTGGTTTATAAACACTGCTAGTAAGAACCAACACATTTTTGTGACAGCATGAGTTCAAAGAATTATTGCACCAAACGTGAGGCCGCTCCTCACATTTAGCACTCAGAACAGAATGACGGAATATATCGTCATGAGAAAGTGATCGTTCTTGAATCATACTGTCGAAAATGCTAGAGGCAGTTCATCATACAATTAAACACGGCATTTTATTCACAATGCTAAGAGTCGAACAGAAAGTATGTCTGACCTCTGACGGATTTCTTTTTCATGTTCAACAGCGGACGGATAGAATAACTCATTCATGGCAATAACATCTGCTATAAATTAGTTAATGCCACTTCTTTAGTTATGCCACTTCGATAGATTTCTCCAGAAATTCAAACATTTGCCTTATTCGCTCAATACTGTAATCACATTCGATAACGATACAATATCCCTAAGACCTTCTTTAGTATATTAGATTTTTAGTAAACTTTTATGTCCGTCTATTATTATTTTGGTTGGTCGGATCATATGGGAGACGTGGTAAAATAAAAATTTCAAAAACAAAAATCCATTTGGAAGCATATTGCTAATTTGTTAAAGCAATAACTGTACTCATTTACACAAAATGAAATTAGTTTAGGCGATATTCAACATTGTATCAAAATCGTTTTTCATAAATATCTCAGAATTTATCCATCCGATTTCTATTATTTTTTTCTCAACATACTCGCCTCGATGTCTCCGGTCTCAATGAATCAAAATGTGTATACCCGTTCATACTAAATTTCAGAGATATTTCAATTTTCCAATTGTTCCGCTCAAAATTGTTGTTCACACGCTAGTTATTTTTTAAATTGATATATGAACTTGAAATTTAGCATGAATTCTCCTTTTGCCACTACAATGAATAATATCGAAGATGGACTGGATCAAATGATTAGTTTTTTAGATATTCAACTTTGTATCCAATATGAATATCTTGAGATATTCAATTAATTATTTGAAGCGATTTATTATCAATCAATCAATTTATTATCTGTATTATCAATATATTATCTGATCAATTTATTATCTAAATTTTTAATCATCAGGCAGTATTTTTCAGTGACGCTTTATGGCCGCTCCGCGACCACAAAGCCCTGCCTATGGACTGAATAACAAAAACATTGTTTGTTACTCGGCCGAAAACAACTTTTCTGGCGATTACGTTTGTAATCCTCGGCTTCGCCTCGGACTGCAAACTCATAATCCCCAGAAAAATGTTTTTTTCACACACCTGCACGAAAAGTTCGTACTTTCCTTCCACTCATCAGACAGCAACCCTGGCGAATAAGGATCCATGTTGTAGCATGGATGCAGCATGGATGTGCATGGATGTCATTTTAAGGCGAAAAATGGGCCAAAAATGATTGGAATATAATCAAAAAATTATTTAAATGCTGATAGACAAACAATTGGTCCCAATTAATACCCATTAATAGGTTATTTTGTATAATTAGGAGAAATTATTGATGGTGGGCTGTGTGGTTAAGAAGTTCAGATGGGAGAATGCCGCGAGATGGCGCAAGTGTTAAATTATCGAGTCGGCGGTAAACTGTCAGGAGTCGCAGGCATATTTTTTATTCTATTTCACTTATGAATATTAGATAGGTTTGGGAGGGGGGGGTTGATTTGGAATATTAGCACTAACCCATTCTGCCCCATTTGGCGAATTTCGCAATACATTATTGTGGGTGGCGGTGGGAGGGGGGGAGGAGTCAAGCGGGAAATAGCTCACAGACCCATTTCGCCCCATTTGTTATTTATTTTCTGAATAAGCGAGAGGAGGGATGTCAAGTCGGAAAACGATAAACAAACCCGTTTTGCCCCATCATTTTCTCATTGAGCGAGAGGGAGCGGCAGGGGGGGAGTCAATTCGGGAAATTGCTCGGAACCCATTCTGCCCCTTCTGTTGAATTTTGAAATCGATTATTTTTGGTTTTATTCTGGCGAGGGAGGGGGGTGAACTCGGGAAATGATAAACAAACCTATTCCGCCCCACGGTTTCCATAATCAGGGGTCAATTTGGGCAATAGCTAACAGGCCCAATTTGCCCCATTTGTTGTTTTTTTTTTATGAGCGTGAGGGGGTGTCAACTCGGAAAATTGCTCGCGAACCCATTCTGCCCCTTCTGTTTAATTTTGAAATCCATTATTGTGGGTTTCATGGCGGGGAGGAGGGTGGTGTGAACTTGGGAAATGACAAACAAACCTATTTTGCCCCATTTGTATTTTTTTCTAACTAGCGTATGAGGCGCGCTCCGCGCGCCGTAGCCTTCGGTGTGGTATAACATATAATATACTAGCGCCGCCGCGGCCGCAAGCGGCCGCGACGTTGATGCCCATTTATTATGCCTTTGCTTTTTTTGTTTCTTTCGAAAATTACTGATTTATCGTCGTTTTAGTCTATAGAGTGTTAAAGTTAATGAAAACAATGCATCTCGGTTCATTGCTTGTTCAATTTAAATATTATAATAACTGATCCACTAATTCTGAGTTTCCGTCCTCATTGAATGAAATTTTAATTACTATTGTAATCAAAATTATATTCAGAGTGCAAAACAACAATTATCAAATTTCTCACAGGCCATAATTTTTTTGTCTTCGCCTCCCTCTTCATTTCCGTTTGCAACTTGACAAAAGTATTCAATTATTTTTCTAAAAAAATTATGGGGTCAATTCTGATCTTCTTTCGCTAATTCGAAGTGTTTTCGCTTCATTCATGATTTTTTCACAATTTTATTCGACGATGTCATAAACTTCAAACTTTCATCATCTAATCATCTAAAATTTTTTCAAATTTTCTATAATCTTTCGAAATTTATATTAATTTTTTTCAAGAAACTTGAAAATTTTTGTGGAATTGTGGAGAAAATCTGAAGAATTACCAAATTATTTCCTCCTTTCGCATTTCAATGAATCAGAGTGCAGTATTCGGGCTTTCATGACTGCTTCAAATCAGTTTTATTTGCAAAATGCCGCCCTTTCCTATCAATTGTTTTCCCATTATTTATTCAACAATCCTCGAATATTTGAGAGATATTGTAAATGTTTTGTAATTTTCAAAAACTCCATAGATTGTCTCTAAGTTCTTCAGAAAACCTCATAATTGTCTTGAATTTTTGGAAAACTCCCGAATTATCTTACATTTGGGAAAAAAATTGACAGTTCTGATTTTTTTGGAAACCTGCAACCTTCCTCGAAGTTTCTATAATTCATTCCCTATTCACCCCCTTAGAGATGGATTTTGTAACGAAGCTGAAACACGTATTTATCAATTTCTAACAATCTCTTGATGAGTGCTCACATAAAAGATAAAACCGACTCTGAAATTTTCATATTATCAGTTTCAATAGTTTCGACTTTTGATTACTATCTTAGTCAAGCTGAAGGGCTCTCTTACCATATTTATAACACAATTCCCGTCGGACTCAGAATTCCTTTCTTCCATTCATTGTTCATAATCATTGTCATTGCAAAAAGCAGTGCGACTGATGAAAATGATGTGCCTCAATTTATTAACTATGAAATATTTATATTGCAATGAATAATCTGCGCATATGCTAATTCCTCTGCTCACTGAATAAGATTTCAATCATAATTACAATCCAATTTCTACTCGAACATAATTCGAAGAGTAAATTGCCGAAATTCAATGTTTGGTGATACTCTGGTAAAAGTGCTTGCCAACACCGTGATACAATTTTTCAATCAGTTCACTTGGTAATTCAATTAATCTATTGTTCATATCATCAACATAATTCCCCATTTAGAATATTGTCACCTCATGTTTTCAGCACCAAATTTTGGAAATTAAAACGTAAAATGACAATTTGACTTCTGCTCGATTCTTTTTTGTGAATCTGAAATTCATGTTAATGTGTCAGATATTATGAAAATATCATCATTCCTGTTCTCTACTGTTATGGAATATTGAGCCACAGCTGTTCATTCATAACTGAATTTCTTTTATTCCTATATTATTATTATTCTTTGTTCAACGTGAAAAAATCTATCATCATTTGCACTGTAGTGCATTCAGATTCTTCTGCACTTCATGTAAAAAATATCATAATAAACTCATAATTCTAGTTATTGATTCTAATCAACTTTGGAGAAAACCTTAGTAAGCGCAACATTAAGAAAGTTGAATCATTCTATTGCCCCCGACCTAAATGATTAGAACAATTATAGTTGGTTTATCAATCGAAAATACAGAGTAAGAAATTGGGTGCAGAATATTCACGTTTTCAATGAAAATTCAAGCAACTTTTTATTTTCATACTGTTAAGAAATGTTGAATTCCATTAAATTTTCAGTCAATTTTTAAATTTCATGACTTTCCTCTCTCAATTTAACTTAAATGTCTTGCTCCTAAAAATTACCACTGAACTATCCATGAATTTCAATTTTTTTCAACAGTATAATTGCTAGGAAAAAATGAAGTCGACTTTCTGAAATACACTAATGAAATGATTGGAAAATCACAATTTTCGAAGACCACAATCATTTTTTATATAAATAATCCAATAGCAATCAATGTTTCACTCAAAGAATAATTTTTTTCGTGTAACGGGACCTGAAAAACCCTATCCTCGCCTTCGACTCGGAAGGCAATCGTGCACGTGGAGGACGGTGATCTGTTTTCCAAGGCTCGGGCATGTAATGTACTATTCCTGAATTATAACGAATTCTTCCGTTTTCAGAATTTCACCAAAAATTAGGTCCATGGCAAAAAAATCAATATTATTTTATTTTGTCATATAAGTATTGATTTCATTAAACAAACCATCGAATAACCAAAATCGAATGAAAAATTTAAAATTGAATATTTTTAGATTTTCTATTTTTTTTTTCAATTCATTCTCGACATTCAAGTTCATTAATCATCTATAATTTAATCTTGTCAGCTCGTAACTTTTATCACCAAAAAATCATTTCCCATTCCACTAATTATAAACAAATGCGTGTATTATAGAAAATATGCACTGATGTATTTAATGTATACACGGTGTTCGTTTCTTATTCGAGGTTAGAAATCCGATTTGTAATTCTAGCGTACTTTCGTAAATAGCACTGTCGCGGCCGAATTGCTCATTCTCATGAAAGTTCTCATGAGAATGCGTCTTTCACCCGCCGCAATGACTCTGAAGATAACAACATGTGGCAATTTATTCGATACGACACTCTATTTCTGTTTCATAAGTTCATGATCGAACACGTCCGTTCGACTTCGACTTTCGGTGAATCGATTCGACATTCTTCAATTCGAGTTTTCATTCGGCAGCCATTATGCTTTCCTTTATATATAAGGA
>NW_021681183.1:9630-10441 GCF_001412515.2 Diachasma alloeum | reverse complement strand
GTATATATATACAGGGTGTCCCGTAACCGATCACTTTCCTGGGAGGGTATTGTAGAGGATGATTTTTGGAATCGAAAGTTCCCCTTCGGTTTTTGGATCAGGCCATTTTTTTTTTGGATTTTGATTTTTTAATGTTGTCTGACTTTTTATTTTTTTAAATCTGTTACGACTTATTCCAGGGCCGAAAAAGATTTTTTCAAAATGTTCATATTAGAAAAAAATTGGTTTTTTATGTAGTACATCGTCACCTACCCACTCCACCCCTTCCGGCCCATTATCGCGGAGAATTAATTTCAAAAAAACTTAAATTAAGAAACCGAAGAATTTTTTTTTTCTTTTATTTCCAGTAGGTCTCGATGACGTGTCTCATTGCCGACATCGAAAAATAAGAAAAACAAATAAGAAAAAGATTGCTATTTTAATTTCTTTTTTGAGTTTTGGAAAATATTTTGGACGCGTGACGATAAAGATGGAGAGGTTGTGAGTCGATGGGAAGATTGATGAATGACTTGTCAGATTACTGACATGAAAAAAACCAAAAACAAAGGAAAAAAAATTATAATTCGAATTTTATTTGTTTTCTGGTTTTTGAAAATGATTTTGGACGCGCAGCAATGAAAAAAAAATGGTTGTGAGTTGATGAGAGGATAAATGGATGATGTGTCAGATTACCGAGATAAGGAAAAAAAGAAAAGCAAAATAAAAAATTATAACTTTAATTTTAATATCCTTTTTTGATTTTGGAAATGATTTTGGACGCGCGGCGATGGAGATAGGAGGTTTATGAGTCGGTGGGAGGGTTGATGGATGA
>NW_021681183.1:7263-9393 GCF_001412515.2 Diachasma alloeum | reverse complement strand
AAAAAACTAAGAAAAAAAAACAATAATTCCAATTTTAATTTGTTTTTTTGGGTTTTGGAAATGATTTTGGAAGCGCGGCGATAAAGATGGGAGGTTTGTGAGTCGATGGGAGGATTGATGGATGACGTGTCTGATTACCGACATGAAAAAAACCAAAAACGAATGAAAAAAAATAATACTTCCAATTTTAATTTCTTTTTTGGGTTTTGGAAATGATTTTGGACGCGCGGCGATAAAGATGGGAGGTTGGTGAGTCGATGGGAGGATTGATGGATGTGTCTGATTACCGACATGAAAAAAACCAAAAACAAAGGGAAAAAAATAATAATTTCAATTTTAATTAGTTTTTTTGGATTTTGGAAATGATTTTGGAAGTGCGGCGATAAAGATGGGAGGTTTTTAAGTCGATGGGAGGATAGATGAATGACGTGTGTGATTACTGACATAAGAAAAACGAAAAACAAAGAAAAAAAAACAATAATTCCAATTTTAATTTGTTTTTTTGGGTTTTGGAAATGATTTTGGAAGCGCTGCGATAGAGATGGGAGGTTTGTGAGTTGATAGGAGGATAGATGAATGACGTGTGTGATTACTGACATAAGAAAAACGAAAAACAAAGAAAAAAAAACAATAATTCCAATTTTAATTTGTTTTTTTGGGTTTTGGAAATGATTTTGGAAGCGCTGCGATAGAGATGGGAGGTTTGTGAGTTGATAGGAGGATAGATGAATGACGTGTGTGATTACTGACATAAGAAAAACGAAAAACAAAGAAAAAAAAACAATAATTCCAATTTTAATTTGTTTTTTTGGGTTTTGGAAATGATTTTGGAAGCGCTGCGATAGAGATGGGAGGTTTGTGAGTTGATAGGAGGATAGATGAATGACGTGTGTGATTACTGACATAAGAAAAACGAAAAACAAAGAAAAAAAAACAATAATTCCAATTTTAATTTGTTTTTTTGGGTTTTGGAAATGATTTTGGAAGCGCGGCGATAAAGATGGGAGGTTTGTGAGTCGATGGGAGGATTGATGGATGTCGTGTCTGATTACTGACATGAAAAAAAACAAAAACGAATGAAAAAAAATAATACTTCCAGTTTTAATTTCTTTTTTGGGTTTTGGAAAAGATTTTGGACGCGCGGCGATAAAGATGGGAGGTTGGTGAGTCGATGGGAGGATTGATGGATGATGTGTCTGATTACCGACATGAAAAAAACCAAAAACAAAGGGAAAAAAATAATAATTTCAATTTTAATTTGTTTTTTTGGATTTTGGAAATGATTTTGGAAGTGCGGCGATAAAGACGGGAGGTTTTTAAGTCGATGGGAGGATTGATGGATGATGTGTGTGAGTACTGACATGAAAAAAAACGAAAAACAAAGAAAAAAAATAATAATTTCAATTTTAATTTGTTTTTTTGGATTTTGGAAATGATTTTGGAAGTACGGCGATAAAGATGGGAGGTTTTTAAGTCGATGGGAGGGTTAATGGATGACGTGTCTGATTACCAACATGAAAAAATGAAAAAACAAAAGGAAAAAAATAATAATTCCAATTTTAAGTTGTTTTTTTGGGTTTTAGAGATGATTTTGGACGCGCTGCGATAAAGATGGGAGGTTTGTGAGTTGATGACAGGATAAATGAATAACGTGTGTGATTACTGACATTAAAAAAAAACGAAAAACAAAGAAAAAAAAATAATGATTCCAATTGTAATTTCTTTTTTTGGGTTTTGGAAACGATTTTGGACGCGCGGTGATAAAGATGGGAGGTTTGTGAGTTGATGACAGGATAAATGAATAACGTGTGTGATTACTGACATTAAAAAAAAACGAAAAACAAAGAAAAAAAAATAATGATTCCAATTGTAATTTCTTTTTTTGGGTTTTGGAAACGATTTTGGACGCGCGGTGATAAAGATGGGAGGTTTATGACTGGATAAGAGGATTGATAGAGGACGTGACAATTATCCACATAAAAAAAATGAAAAATAAAACAATAATTAATTTTTTAATTTTTTTTTGGCGTTTTGGAAATGATTGTCAACGCGCGGCGATAATGGTGGGAGGTTTGTGAGTCGATGGGAGGATAAGTGGGATACATGCTCATAACCGACATGAAAAAAAAA
>NW_021681183.1:4201-7185 GCF_001412515.2 Diachasma alloeum | reverse complement strand
CTCCATCCTGCTGGAACCACCGAGGTCTACCTGCAAGTGGTACATCGTCCAGCATTTCAGGAAGTGTCTGCGTGATTAATGCGAGGTACTGTTGACCCGGAAGAAAAACAAAAATGGAAAAAAATCATTATTTTGCCGCCTCGATGTCGTATGTGTGCGAATGCGGGCTTGATGAATACTCACATTCACATAATCCGGTAGCTGGGAAAGTAGGACTCGGTCACCCACTATTCCTCCCCACACGTTCACTTTCCACCGTGACTGAAAACTTTTTTCCCTCACCGAGTGAGGATTTTCAACAGCATAATTATGTAAATTATGCTGATTGAAAATGCCTTCTCTCGTAAACAGACTTTCGTCTGTCCACAGGATTTGGGATAAAAAGTTTTCATTCCGGTAATACAAGGCTAGAAACTCTTGACAGTAGTGCAGGCGCTGCCCTGCATCTCCTGGCTCGAGTTTCGGAACTCGTGTGGAGTGGAACGGATAGAGAAAATTCTCTCGCCGGATCCTATTCACTGTCGACTTCGGGCAGCCCATCGCGCTCTCGATTCTCCGACAACTCGTTGTCGGGTCTTCGTCTACGCGTGCCAAGACTACTTCCTCGACGTCACAATGTCGTTGACGTCCAGCTCCGTGACCTGATGGCACCACCTGATTCTCTCGCATGCGCTTATCCACAGCCAGGAACACTTCTGGATAAGGATGTCGTCGTTGAGGGTATTTCGTGCGATACCTCCTCGCTGCCTCTGCTGCGTCACACCCACAAGCACCATACACGAGGTGCATATCAGCGTATTCGATAGCTGTGTAACTCTCCATGATTTAACACTTCACGTCTAACCCCGGCAAAGAATCAAACACGAATGACTCTCCCTCTCCAGATTGCATAAAATCCACCTCTTATTTTTTCTGTTTATCACTGATGGAGCCTTCGAGAACCGTCAGTGTTTACATAACAAGAGACGATGGAAATAAAATAAAATAAAATAGTTTCATTCATTTTATTTCCATCGTCTCTTGTTATGTAAACACTGACGGTTCTCGAAGGCTCCGTCAGTGATAAACAGAGTGAATAAGAGGTTGATTTTATGTATTTTTTAGGGGGGAGAGTCATTCGTGTTTCATTCTTTGCCGGGGTTAGACGTGAAGTGTTAAATCATGGAGAGTTACACAGCTATCGAATACGCTGATATGCACCTCGTATATGGTGCTTGTGGGTGTGACGCAGCAGAGGCAGCGAGGAGGTATCGCACGAAATACCCTCAACGACGACATCCTTATCCACAAGTGTTCCTGGCTGTGGATAAGCGCATGCGAGAGAATCAGGTGGTGCCACCAGGTCACGGAGGTGGACGTCAACGACATTGTGACGTCGAGGAAGTAGTCTTGGCACGCGTAGACGAAGACCCGACAACGAGTTGTCGGAGAATCGAGAGCGCGATGGGCTGCCCGAAGTCGACAGTGAATAGGATCCTGCGGGAGAATTTTCTCCATCCGTTCCACTCCACACGAGTTCAGAAACTCGAGCCAGGAGATGCAGGGCAGCGCCTGCACTACTGTCAAGAGTTTCTAGCCTTGTATTACCGGAATGAAAACTTTTTATCCCAAATCCTGTGGACAGACGAAAGTCTGTTTACGAGAGAAGGCATTTTCAATCAGCATAATGTACATAATTATGCTGTTGAAAATCCTCACTCGGTGAGGGAAAAAAGTTTTCAGTCACGGTGGAAAGTGAACGTGTGGGGAGGAATAGTGGGTGACCGAGTCCTACTTTCCCAGCTACCGGATTATGTGAATGTGAGTATTCATCAAGCCCGCATTCGCACACATACGACATCGAGGCGGCAAAATAATGATTTTTTTCCATTTTTGTTTTTCTTCAGGGTCAACAGTACCTCGCATTAATCACGCAGACTCTTCCTGAAATGCTGGACGATGTACCACTTGCAGGTAGACCTCGGTGGTTCCAGCAGGATGGAGCACCCCCTCATTGTGCTCGAGACGTCACCGCCTTTTTAAATGCTCAGTTCTCTGGACGTTGCTTCGACCGTTATGGCCCACTTTACTGGCTTGCACGGTAAGATTACCCGAGAAAAATAAAGTGTTCCGGAAAATAATGAATTGCCATTGTCATTAGATCCCCGGACTTGACGCCGCTAGACTTCTTCCTTTGGGGCTATCTAAAGGACCAAGTCTACGAGACCGAGCCGGAGACCGTGGAGGAATTGGTGGCTCGACTGCATGCGGCCACTACCAATGTCAGTGCTGAGATGCTCCAACGAGTGAGGATGGATGTCCTTCGAAGGATTCATGCCTGCGTGGCTGCTGGAGGAGGCCATTTCCAGCACCTGCCAGCATGAGCTGCATTCACAATCGGCCCTTCTCAGGGCCATCAAAAATAAAACGTAGCGCAACAAAATAGTTTTGCTCTGGTTTCTTCTTCTTTGGTCATTAGGCCTGTCACCCATCTATCCACTTTCAAACTCCCCATTCTTATCCCCACTCTTCCAAAACAATTTCCAAAACCCAAAGAGGAAATTGATTTTTTTTCCATTGTTTTTCTGTTCATGTCGGTTATTAGGTCATCTATCCTCTCATCTACTCATAAACCCCCCATATTCATCGCCGTGCGTCCAAAATCATTTCCAAAAGCAAAAAAAGAAATTAAAATTGAAATTATTATTTTTTTCTTTTGTTTTTCGTTTTTTCTTATGTCGGTTATGAGCACGTCCTCCACCTATCCTCCCATCGACTTACAAACCTCCAACCATTATCGCCGCGCGTTTAAAATAATTTCCAAAACGCAAAAAAAAAATCAAAAGTTGAATTATTGTTTTATTTTTCATTTTTCTTATGTCAGTCATCGTCATGTCATCTATCAGTCCTTCCATCCACTCATAAACCCCCCATCTTTATCACCGCGCGTCCAAAATCATTTCCAAAAGCGAAAAACAAAATGAAAATGAAAATTATTTTTTTTT
>NW_021681183.1:881-2286 GCF_001412515.2 Diachasma alloeum | reverse complement strand
GGAGACGGAATTCATCTCCGAGATATACGCGTGCCGGTATAGGAGCGAGAGAGATGGCTAAATTGTTTTCGTTCACCCGTCGATCATCTCTTCTCCGGTGTCCGTGGTCACCGAGTGTGTGTATGTAGCTCGACGCTACAGGTGGGGGGGGAGGTGTCAACTCGGAAGATGACAAACCCATTTTGCCCCACTTTTTTCCTAATGAACGTAAGGAGAGGTGTTAATGAGCGTAAGGAGGGGCGAGAGTCGCGAACCAGTAGGCGGTGTGGACTTTTTGGAGAGTCAACTGTGGAAGAAAAGCGAAGTTATCACGAGGGTCATACGTGGAAGACGATCGGCACGATTACAAAGGTAAAATGGGAAAAAGGATGGAAACAGAATTTTGATCCTCACGTTTACCCCGTTCGTCACTCCTATTTTACCTTTGTGATCCCTCGGGTTCCTCCGTTTGACCCTTCTATTGACCCTCATGATCACGACACTCGTCCCACTAGTTTGACTCGTATGTTGCGTTTGATTGTCGTAATTCCCCTAGAAGTCTCCCTCGTTTAACCCTCACGATCACTTCACTCGTCCCCCCTATTCGACCCGTGTGATCCCTCCACCAGTGTTCCCCGTTTGACCCATGTAATCATTCAACCAATCTCCCCCGTTCACTCAAGGATACGAAAAGTCGTTAGGACAAGTATTTTCCTACGAGGAAATTCGCCCCAAGTACCATTCGACACCGGTGAAAATTAGCTTTTTTTTAGAGTGTAATCTCCAACATTGAACTTATCGGTAGCCTGTAAAGATGATTTTTCAAATTTTTCAAAAAGGGTGACGGACCCATTTTGGCCCATTTGCTTCATTTTCTTGATGTATGATGGAGGATGTAAATCCATGAATTTTGACCCAATTTTTTTACCTTCGCTAACCCTTCCCCAAATGGCAGACGCGGTCACAAAAAAAGGTCTCTAGGTGTGTGTTTAGATCGGTACAGAATCCCATTCTGAGTCGATCTGTACCCATTAATTCTGACCCCATTTCTTATCCTCCCACTAACCTTTTCCAAGATGGCGGATGAGGTCACCAAAAATGGTCTCTAGGGGTATATATAGATCGATTCAGAATCGAATACTTAGTCGATCTGTACCCATTAATTTTCACCCCATTTTTTGACCCTCATACTTTTTTCAAAATGGCGGACGCGGTCACAAAAAAAGGTCTCTAGGGGTATATATAGATCGATTCACAATCGAATGCTAAGTCGATCTGTACCCATTAATTTTCACCCCATTTTTTTGCCCTCATACTAACCGTTCTNCCCCATTTTTACCCTCCCACTAACCTTTTCCAAGATGGCGGATGAGGTCCAAAAAATGGTCTCTAGGGGTATATATAGATCGATTCAGAATCGAATCCT
>NW_021681183.1:378-561 GCF_001412515.2 Diachasma alloeum | reverse complement strand
GTATGTATGTATGTATGTATGTGTGAGCTTTCTTTTCAAATTTGGTTTTTCGACGATAACTCAAAAAATGATTGTCCGAATCGATGCAATCAAGGCTTAAAATAAACATTTCAATCCCATCTTGGTCGAGTTTAAAAATGGCGACGATCAGATAATTCGATCTTGAGTTATAACTAGTAGAAA
>NW_021681183.1:0-88 GCF_001412515.2 Diachasma alloeum | reverse complement strand
GATTCTAGAAACTAGTATGTTAAAATCATAGCTTGGAAAGGCATCATCGGCTTATAAAAGCATCATCACTAAATATACCCTCAACGGT
>NW_021681182.1:89839-89925 GCF_001412515.2 Diachasma alloeum | reverse complement strand
GAGAGAGAGAGAGAGAGAGAGAGAGACAGAGAGAGAGCGAGAGAGAGACGGAGAGAGAGAGAGAGACAGAGAGAGAGACAGCGAGA
>NW_021681182.1:89373-89634 GCF_001412515.2 Diachasma alloeum | reverse complement strand
GAGAGCGAGCGAACGGCTGACGAAAAACCTCAAATGATTCTTTTTCTCCCATTCAGTCCGTGATGTTCCACAGGCCCGTGCGCGCATGCGCATATGTTCGCTACAATGCTGTAGCGAGTGGGAGCGAGACGGAGACTTCTCTCGCGCACAAAACGTTCTCATTCCCGGCGCCGGATTTAGTGATTAGAGCTAGAAAATTGCGTTCAACTTTGAATCCATAGGAGATTCGCGGGTACGATCAAGACAAAATTTGTGGTAAAT
>NW_021681182.1:88069-89231 GCF_001412515.2 Diachasma alloeum | reverse complement strand
GTGGGGGTGAGACGGAGACTTCTCTCTCGCACAAAAGGTTCTCATTCACGGCGCCGGATTTAGGGATTGAAGCTAGAAAATTGCGTTCAACTTTGAATCCATAGGAGATTCGCGGGTACGATCAAGACAAAATTTGTGGTAAATTTTCTAATAAAAAATATGGAAAAAAAAAAGAAATTCATTGATTCAATGTCAAGAAATAAATAGCAACATATATTTGATTCGCTCTGAATAAATAAACAACCTATTGAAAAAAAAACACTGATATTCCGAATTACAAAAAAAAAAATTCATCAACTTCAATTTTTTTAATGGAAAACATTTTTTTTTCCCATCTGATCTTCACGCGGCTCTGGGGGATGAACGGTTGGGAATAGGGGTAAAGTGCCCTAAATATTTTTTGTGTAGAATTTTGATCTCTACAACTTCGTGTGTTCCGTTTTTGGACGCACAGCGCGTTATTCACGAGTTATTTCGAAAAAACTGTTTTCAGGGATAGTTTTTTGGCTTTTTCAACCTCCGCACAAACTTGGGGAACCTTAAATATCCGCCATTAGTTTCATACCTCCAAATCACAAATTCCATAAAAAATGGAGCCTGTATCGCAAACATTCGTATGTTAGACCGACGTTCATTGGACTAGTCGGAGATCCGTTCGGGGTTTCTCCGCGCTTTTGAAAATTCATTCCTCCGCTTCTACTTGAGGTTAAGGAATGAAACCGCCGTCATTTATTGAGAATTTAATTCTCTATCGATTGGCATCGGTTTCATTCCTTCAGCTTCATTAGGGGGGGAGAAATGAATTTTCTAATCGGGAAAACCCCTCCGGTCTCACTCGACGTCGGAAAGCTGTTCGGAGCTTCTCCGCGCTTTTGAACATTCATTCCTCCGTTCCTGAGATTAAGGAATGACACCGATGTCATTTATTAAAAATATAATTCTCAATCGGCACGCTTTGGTTTCATTACTTGATCACAATTAGGGAGAGGAGAATCTAATTTTTGAATGAGAAGAACTTGTTCGGAGTTACTGCGCGCTTTGAAAATTAATTCCTCCTCTCCGAATAGAGATTAAGAAATGAAACCACTGTCATTTATTGAGAATATTATTCACGATCGATAGATGTTACTTTCATTCCCTCTCCCCAATTAGGGGGGGGGGG
>NW_021681182.1:86773-87739 GCF_001412515.2 Diachasma alloeum | reverse complement strand
AACTTGTCCGGAGTTACTGCACGATTTTAAAATTCATTCCTCCTCTCCTAATAGAAATTAAGCAATGAAACCGCTGTCATTTATTTAGAACATAATTCTCCATCGATCGATATTGCTTTCATTCTTTCATCGTAATTAGGGGGGGAGAAATGACTTTTCCAATTGGGGGAGGCCCTCCGAAGAGCCGTTCGGGGTTACTCTGCGCTTTTGAAAATTCATTCCTCCGCTCCTACGTGAGATTAAGGAATAAAACCGCTGTCATTCATTGAGAATTTAATTCTCGATCGATCGGCGTCGGTTTCATTCCCTTCTCTCAATTAGGGGGGGGGGGAGAAATGAATTTTCCAATCGGGGGAGCCCCTCCGGGCTCACCGTTCGAGGTTTCTCCGCGCTTTTGAAAATTTATTCCTCCGTTCCTATCTGAGATTAAGAAATGACACCGATGTCATTTAATAAAAATATAATTCTCAATCGGTAAGCTTTGGTTTCATTCCTTCATCTCAATTAGGGAGGCGAGAAATTGATTTTTGAATGAGAAGAACTTGTCCGGAGTTACTGCACGCTTTGAAAATTCATTCCTCCTCTCCTAATAGAGATTAAGCAATGAAACCGCTGTAATTTATTGAGAACATAATTCTCCATCGATAGATATTGCTTTCATTCTTTCATCGTAATTAGGGGGGGAGAAATGACTTTTCCAATCGGGGGAGGCCCTCCGAAGAGCCGTTCGGGGTTACTCTGCGCTTTTGAAAATTCATTCCTCCGCTCCTACGTGAAATCTTCATTCCTTAATCAAGGAATGAAACCGTTGTCATTAATTGAGAATTTAATTCTCGATCGATCGGCGTTGGTTTCATTCCTTTCTCTCAATTAGGGGGGGGGGAGGAATTAATTTTCCAATCGGGGGAGCCCCTCCGGGCGCACTCGACATCGGAAAGCCGTTCGGGGTTTCTCCGCGCTTTTGAA
>NW_021681182.1:83695-86499 GCF_001412515.2 Diachasma alloeum | reverse complement strand
TATTACTGAAACCTACAGATATCATTCCTGAATTCAAGACTTTCCTTTGATTTTCGGGTTCATGTTACGAGAAATTTTTTACAAAATGACTTAATTTTAACATTGCTTGCTCATTGCATTTCAGAAATGCAGCTGCCTAAAAAAGACACATCGATTCCTAGGAACAACGTTTTTTTTTCTCGGTAAATACAGACAATAGAGAAATGTCAGAGTACAGTGAATAAACTTCACTCGTCAAAAACTCCATAATGGCAGAGTTAAATTCCCTGATTTTTTTTCACTCTCGATTAATTTTTTAAAGATTCAAATTGATACTTAAGTATCAATTGANAAACCATTCATCTAAATCTCGCAATAATCTGCGAAAAATCTTATTCATTAATTTACTATTATTGAATTAATCCCATTATGTGTAGATCGCTGGAGAACAACGAAACGTTCCAACCGTTCAAACGAGTTGGAATGTTTTCTCCCTCCTTCTTCTTCATTTTCTTTCTCACTCGCACTCGTTAAGTTTGGCGGAGGACGGGCACGTGCCAACGCGACGGAGACGACAATGAGTGGAAGCGAGCGCGATACATATTCCTTTCTCACTCAGGGGGGGAAAAAATATATATAATCGAATATTACTATAGTAAAAAAAAACAAAATCTGCACAATTATTCAATAGAATCACTGGAAAACTATAGAGTTTTCCAGCGACAGCGCTGGGATTTTCTATGAATTTTTTGACCTACGTGTCAATAATAAACATGTCGTGAAAAAGGAAAAGACTTTTAGATCATTAGATTCTGCATTCATTATACTATTGATTATAATATGTTCGATTTTACATTCCTGACAATTATTACAAAATGCGAGGAGCTACCGTATTGAGAACCCCTTTCCGGTTATCGACAAATTTATGCTCGGACCCTACCATACCAACAGTTCTGTCCGCTCCATCGTAGTCCATGCGCCACCGCTTCCAATTTTGCTGTTGAACACTTTACATTGGCCCTGCTCATCTCCCCTATAATCTCTGCCTGAGCAATCTCCCTTATTATCTCTGTTGAAAACAGTTGATCATCAGAAGTCGTTACAAGTACCTCCAAACATGCAGAAGAGGATTTTTTTATAGGACTCTGTGAGCTCTTGAGAGAATAACACCGAGTTAAATTGAAGTTTTTTAGTTGTTTGGGATTGGGTCCAATTCTTTATGGGTTGGAATTAGTAACTGAAGTTGAGGTGAGTTCCGCTTATGATTTTCTTGCGTTTAAAGCAGGTAAACGATAAAGTTTATCCAGCAATTCCATCTCTTTTTCTGCCCTGGCGATCCAGGAGCGACGGTGTAGCGTCGTTCCGTCGTTGATTTTAATTGTCGATTTTGGGGCTAGAAAAGAGGGAATAACCCCTAAAAATATTATAAAAGTTGATATACGAGGTATTTATTCATATTGGTACCGTTAATTGCATTGTTATTTATCAATTAAATGAAATAATTTTTGGTCTTAGGAATGATGATAGAAGCTTGTAGGGGGAATGCCGCGAGATGGCGGTTCCATCAATTTCTCGCTCGGATCGGTAAAGTCGACAGTAGTAATAGCTCGGCTGGTCTGACCAGTCGTCTGCCGAGCTAGTTAATGGATGTGCAATGTTGCCGCATGTTTTGTTATTTTATTTTAGGTAATCAATAGTGCACAGAAGATAGGAATTGCATCGGATATATTTTCGTATGATTAACTTTAGTTAATAATTTGTTATTTTTACATTGTTTTAATTTATTTTATAATGTGTTTATTAGTGGGTACATGATAACAGCGTTGCCAATTCTAGCCAAGGGGAGGAGATTTCAAAATCTATCGGAGCCACCCCTCATCCCTCCGTTCGCATGTGTTAATTAAATAAATTGAAAAATGTCATTAATTAAGATCCCTGGCGATTGAGGTTCCATGGTAGATCCATGTTGTAGCATGGATGTAGCATGGATGTGCATGGATATCATTTTAAGGCGAAAAATGGGCCAAAAATGATTGGAATATAATCAAAAAATTATTTAAATGCTGATAGACAAACAATTGGTCCCAATTAATACCCATTAATAGGTTATTTTGTATAATTAGGAGAAATTATTTATGGTGTGCTGTGTGGTAAAGATGTTCAGATGGTAGAATGCCGCGAGATGGCGCCAGTGTTAAATTATCGAGTCGGCGGTAAACTGTCAGCAGTCGCAGGCATATTTTTTATTCTATTTCACTTATGAATATTAGATAGGTTTGGGGGGGGGGTTGATTTGGAATATTAGCACTAACCCATTTTGCCCCATTTGGCGAATTTCGCAATACATTATTGTGGGCGGCGGGGGGAGGGGGGGGGGAGTCAAGCGGGAAATAGCGGGAACAGACCCATTTCGCCTCATTTGTTATTTATTTTCGGAATGAGCGAGAGGAGGGATGTCAAGTCGGAAAACGATAAACAAACCCGTTTTGCCCCATCATTTTCTCATTGAGCGAGAGGGAGCGGCAGGGGGGGAATCAATTCGGGAAATTGCTCGCGAATCCATTCTGCCCCTTCTGTTGAATTTTGAAATCGATTATTTTTGGTTTTATTCTGGCGAGGGAGGGGGGTGAACTCGGGAAATGATAAACAAACCTATTCCGCCCCACGGTTTCCATAATCAGGAGTCAATTTGGGAAATAGCTAACAGGCCCCATTTTCCCCATTTGTTGTTTTTTTTTTATGATCGAGAGGGGGGGAGGGAGTGTCAACTCGGAAAATTGCTCGCGAACGCATTCTGCCCCTTCTGTTTAATTTTGAA
This sequence comes from Diachasma alloeum, assembly GCF_001412515.2. Classification (NCBI taxonomy): domain Eukaryota; kingdom Metazoa; phylum Arthropoda; class Insecta; order Hymenoptera; family Braconidae; genus Diachasma; species Diachasma alloeum. The sequence goes on along the minus strand of NW_021681182.1, from coordinate 83,702 downwards.
ATCCATT
>NW_021681182.1:80443-80678 GCF_001412515.2 Diachasma alloeum | reverse complement strand
ATTAACATTAAGAAATGAAATCAATGCTGTTCGATGGAGAATTAAATTTCCCACCCAACAACTCCCGTTTCATTCCTTAATCTCTGTAATGAAAATTTCCCATCCTTCAACACCTGTTTGATTCGTTAATCTCTGTTATGAAAGAATAAAAACTGCGACGAAAGTCGCGGCGCTATGAAAAACTCAATGGTTTCTCGGCGCAGTGACTCCCGACAACTCGCCCGCTAATTAAAAA
>NW_021681182.1:70960-78700 GCF_001412515.2 Diachasma alloeum | reverse complement strand
CCCCCCCCCCAAACCTATCTAATATTCATAAGTGAAATAGAATAAAAAATATGCCTGCGACTGCTGACAGTTTACCGCCGACTCGATAATTTAACACTGGCGCCATCTCGCGGCATTCTCCCATCTGAACTTCTTTACCACACAGCACACCATAAATAATTTCTCCTAATTATTCAAAATAACCTATTAATGGGTATTAATTGAGACCAATTGTTTGTCTATCAGCATTTAAATAATTTTTTGATTATATTCCAATCATTTTTGGCCCATTTTTTGCCTTAAAATGACATCCATGCACTTCCATGCTACATCCATGCTACAACATGGATCCTTATTCGCCAGGGATTTCACGAGGGGGTAAAAGGGGGAGCTATGATGGCGGACGGTTGCAAATTTTACTCAACAAGGGGAGGGGTTGTCAGAATCTGTCTGAGTCAAAAAATGCAAATCTCGAAAATTGTGCCAGCGAGGGGTGTAGGGAAGGGGGAGGTTCAGCGGCGGAGAGTTGCAAATTTTAGCCAACTAGGGGAGGGGGTTCCTGAAACTGATTGAGCCACCACCATCCCTCTGTTCGCATGCGTCATTTAAATTGATTAAAAAATTTTTAAATAAAAAATATGAATCTTTGTTAATTGAAATTTCACGAGAAGGTGGCAGGGGGAGGTATGATGGCGCAGCGTTGCAAATTTTACCCAACAACAGGAGGGGGTTCCAGAATCTATCTGAACCACCGCTCCTCCCTCCATTCGCATGTGTTAATTAAGTAAATTAAAAAATTCTTGGATGAAAAATCGAAATTTCTTTAATTCAGATTTCACGAGGGGGCAGAAGGGGAAGATACGACGGCGGATGGTCGCAAATTTTACCCAACAAGGGGGGGGGGTTGTCGAATCTCACTGAGCCCCCCCATGCGTTGATTAAATAAAAAAAAAGTTAAATATATAATGAAAATAGCGAAAATTGATAATTTACGAGGGGCTGCGGGGGAGGTATGATGGCGGAGGGTTGCAAAATTTACTCAAAAAGGGGAGGGGATTTTAGAATCTAGCTGAGCCACCCCCCATCTCTCTGTTAGCATGTGTTAATCGATTTAAAAAATTGTTAAATAAAAAATGAAACTCGAAAATTGTGACTTTGCGAGAGGGGGAGGGGAGGTTCAGCGGCGGAAGGTTGCAAATTTTAGCCAACTAGGGGAGGGGGTTCCTGAAACTGACTGAGCCACTACCATCCCCACTACAAAAAGTCGTGTCTGAATTTCAGACAACTCATGTATCTTATGTGGAAGATACTTTACGAGTCTTAATGTTTGCAAATTATTATCTTTTTCTTTCGACATTATTAATACTGCTTGGNATGGGCCGTAAAGGTGGGGCGGGGAGAATCCAGGGAGGTTTTTTAGGGTAGCTGAAGAGGAGGGACGGGGGGGCTTGAACCCTGATGTAAATATAAGTAATACTAATAATAATAATAATAATAATAATAATAATAACGTTTGTTTTTCTTTTTTTTAGTCCATCCGGTGGGTTTATTCAGGGGGGGCGGTGACTTTTACAATGGGAGGGGGGTCAACCCTAATGCAAATCCAGGTTATGGGAATAATAATAATAATAATAATAATAATAATAATGTTTCTTTTTNAAGGTGGGGCGGGTTTTCCAGGGAGGTTTTTTAGGGTAGCTGAAGAGGAGGGATGGGGGGAGGGGCTTGAACCCTGATGTAAACATAAGTAATACTAATAATAGAAATAATAATTATAATAATGATTTTTTTTTCTTTTTTTTTAGTACATCCGTTGGGTTTATTCAGGGGGGTGGTGACTTTTACAATGGGGGGGTCAACCCTAATGCAAATCCAAGTCATGGGAGTAATAATAATAATAATAATGTTTTTTTTTAAGTACATCCGGTGGGCTTATTCAGGGCGGTTGGCGACTTTTACGGCGGAGGGGGGCGGGGTCAACCGTAATGCAAATCCAAGTTATGGGAATAATAATAATAATAATAATAATGTTTTTTTTTCTGTTTTTTAGTACATCCGGTGGGGTTTTCTAGGGTGGGTGACGATGAGGGGGGACGTTCTGCCCTAATAGAAATTAAAGTTATTGATTTTTTTTCCCCAATCGAGGGATGATTTTTACGGTGGGGTGAAAAGGTTTAAGCCCTAATATAAACATAAATTATTGGAATCAATGTTTTTCTACCGAAAAATTAGTTGGGGTTTTTCAGAATGGATAACGATTGAGGAGAGGAGGTTCAACCCTATAATATAAATAATATAAATATAAGTTATTCGCCTTTTTTTTCCAAAAAATTTCATGCGAGTTATTCAGGATGGGTAAAGGTGAGAAGAGAGGTTAAATACTAATATAAATATCAGTTCTTGGAATTTACCTTCCGGAATTTACCTTATAGTAATTTGGTGCCGATTTTCAGAGGTGAAGAGGTGAAACTCACCCTCATGAGAGAGTGGGATGAAGTAGAACCCGGCGCAAAATGGGACGATAGTGAATGTCGTTTTTCAAATACTGCTAGACCATTTTTACGGCCTTAAGAGTTAAACGATCCTTAAGAATGTTTGGAATTGAGGGTCAAACGACGCTCACTGACGATCGCGGTGAAGGGTCAAATGGTCTTGTGGGTTGGATCATCTTTCTGTTGAACATCTCGTAATCAATGAAGATGGCGAAATTCACATAACCTTTTTTTTAGCCCTGGAAATTCTCTACAAAAAAGCTCTTAGACGAAACTCCCATATCTCGCTTAGATTCGAAGATATTCACCAAGAACCAAATAGTAGAGTGCTGCTCCAAAAACAATTTTTTTACGTTATTTTTGGGGTCGTATTATGGATTGAAAAAAAGTCATGTCAATTTGGCTCTTGATTCCTTTTCTGCTACCCTCTTTGCCCCACTCGCGCCTATTATGAAGAATTCATTCTTTCCAATTTCGAAATTCGGTCCCGATTTAGAGTCGGCAGTTGCCCGCTGTCATCCTCCATACCTGATTGGTGGGAATCGCGGAAGTTCTTGCGCATGTGTTACATGTAGTTCCATAACCTGCAAATGTGCTGTTATTACTGCCGATTTATCTAATGCATCAGATCTCCTATGTATTCAAAACGCAATAAAAGTGCGATTAAATAATAAATATTGAAACATATCACATGTAGTTTCATAACCTTTGAATATATCACATGTAGTTTCATTATAACGTAACCATTTTGCCCCATTGTTTTTTTCTTTTTTAATGAATAGAGCGGGGCAGGATTTTCTAAAATTATAACGTGGCCCATTTTGCCCCATTGTTTTTTTCTTAATGAGTGGGCGGGGGGGATTTTGTAAATTTGTAACGTGCCCATTTTGACCCATTGTTTTTTTTTCTTAATGAGTGGGCGGGGGGGATTTTGTAAATTTGTAACGTGCCCATTTTGACCCATTGTTTTTTTTTCTTAATGAATAAAGATGTTGGGGGAGGGGGATTCTGTAAATTAGTAATAGAATCATTTTGCTCCATTGTTTTTTTTTCATGAATAAAAATGGCGGGAGGGGTGAAATTTGGAAACTTGGAACGTACCCCTTGTGCTACATTGTTGTTTTTCTGAATGAGAAGAGGGGAGGGGGATTTTGTAAATTTGTAATGTACCCATTTTGCCCCATTGCTTTTTTTCTTTTCTTAATGAGCAAAGGTTGCGGAGGGGCGGGAGGGGGGGAAGAATTCTGTAAATTAGTAACAAAACCATTTTGACGCATTGTTTTTTTTTCTCAATGAATAAAGGCGGGGGGGAAGGATTTTGTAAATTAGTAACAAAACCATTTTTTACTCAAATGACTCAGAATCAGCTGAAACGTCGAGATATACAAACGCAATAAAAGTGCGATTAAATAATAAATATTGAAACACATACCAGCAACGTTGCCCTGAGAAAGTGTTTTAAGAACTTTTAAGGTTAATTTTGGATTTTCAAATTCCTTTGAAAAAATAAAAAAATAAACGTTTCGGAAAGTTATACTCAAATGACTCAGAATCAACGGAAACGTCCAGGTATGCTATTCCCTGAGAAAGTATTTTTCGAACTTTTTGGGTCGAAAGTGTTTTAAGAACTTTTTGGGTCAAATATTGAATTTTCGAATTCCTTTCAAATAATAAAACAGAAAAGTTTCGGAAAATTATACTCAAATGACTCAGAATCAACTGAAACGTCGAGATATACTATTTCCTGAGAATGTGTTTTTCCAACTTTTTGGGTCAATTTTTGCATTTTCAAATTCCTTTTAAAAAATGAAAAAAAAAAGGTTTCGGAAAGGTATACTCAAATGACTCAGAATTAACTGAGTCGAGATGTAAGTCGAAAAGTGGTTTATTTCATGTAGAAACGATTCAAGCCGACGTCGGTTTGAATCAAGCCGAGAAATCGGTTTGAATCAAACCGAAAAACGGAGTAATTCGCGCTGAAATTCTGTCTGTTTCAGGTAGTAAATAGTGACTTGATTCTAGTAGATTTTTCCGTTTGATTCAGACAGATTTTTCGGTTTGATTCCCGCCGATTTTTCGGTTCGATTGAGACCGGTTTGGGCCTATGGGGCTTCATCAATGGGGAACTTTCTGTGTGACAGGGTTTATAGGAAGGGGGGTAGATTATACTAAACTGTCGATATACAGTCCTCCCGTATAGTGGACTTAGCTCGTCGATAAGTTTTTCAAAAATATCTCTAAAACTAAGGGAGATAGCGAATTTTTACTGAAAAATTGGGGCGGCGAGGGGGGTTGTACTTTGAGGATTTACAGCCAAAGACATTGAAAATTGAAAAGCTAAATTTCATGGAGAGTTTAATCGTTCTTTTCATGAGAATTCGATTCGCGGTAAAAAAAAATCATGAGCACAGAGGAAAAAAAAGCAAATTCAAGAATTTTTTTTCTAGATTCTAGTATCTGTAATTTATAACTTGCATCCGGATCAAATGTAGAAAACAAAAGTTTAATTTTAGAGAATAAACCAATGAAATTGATCAATGGAAAAAGGATTGTTTTAAGGCAAAAATTTTCTGAAATCTCTGTAATTAGGGGATGAAATTCTTCATATTAGTACCAGTGCAAAACGAAACTAAAAAATGATAATAATGAATCCAAATTATCTCAGTAACGAAGCGGTAAAGGGTGACAAGTCGATTTTTTTTTTCGAAAATGAGTTATTGATGGAAAACGATTCTACCTATTGCGTTACATATCCTTTATAAACGATTTGTGAAAAAAAATTGACTATATTTTTATTCAAGTTAAAAACGGAATAAATCCTGAATTTCATTCTCAACGATTATCCAGCGAGTTGAATGACCTGATTCTGATATGAAAAAAATTTTCGAGCCAAATAAGTCGACTTATACCTTACGCAAAAAAAAAAAGTGAGTTAGTTTTGGAAAAAAGTTTCCAAGTATTGGAAAAAAAATCATTTCAAATAAATGATTAAACTGAGTATTAATTGTAAACAACGATATACTTAAAAAAATTCAATTTGGAGAAAATATTTTCCAATAAAATCTACAAAATTGTTGTAATTTTTGAGGGGGAATTTCCCAAAGCCGCGGAGGGGGAGTTGTTTTTTTACAATAGTGAGTAAATAGTAAGTAATAGTAAGTTTTTGAAAATAGGTGAGTTTTTAGAAAATATCTTTAAAACTAAGGGAAATAGCGAATTTCACAACCCACGAAATTGAGTCGATGAGTTTTTCAAAAATATCTTCAAAACAACGGGAGATAGCGAATTTTTACCAAAAAAACAGGGGGTTCTCAATTATTTTTTCAAACTAGCGCCGGCGCGGCCGCAAGCTTCATTATGCTTTTTCTTAATCTTTCCTTGTGTTTCTTTAAAAAATTAATGATTCATCATAGTCTTATTCAACTGAGTATTAAGATTAATGGACACAATGCTTATCGGGTCATCACCTGTTTAATTTCAATATTTCAATGAGTGATTCAATGATTCTTAATTTTTGTGCTCACTGAATGAAGTTCCAAAATTCTATTCAGAGTGCGAAGCAATAATTATTGAAGTTCTCACAATCCAGAATTGTTTAGTGTTCGCCACTCCTCTTTATTCTCCTTTACACCTTTACCAAAGCATTTAATTATTTTTGCTGGAAAAATTATGACAGATTCTCATGCTCCTTCGCTAATTCGGAGTATTTTCTCGTCATTCATGATCTTTTTCACAATTTTATTCGACGATGCCATGAACTTGAAACTTTGATGGATCATCTGAATTTTTGTCAAATCCTCCATGAAGTCCCGAAATTCTTGTGAATTTTGCTTGAAAAACTTGGAAATTTTTGTGAAACTATATTCTCCGATTTTTCAAATTGTTTTTCTTTCCCATTTGAATCAATCAGAGTGCAGTAGTTGGTGTCACGTGACTCCTTCACATCAATTTCATTTGGAAAATTCCACCTTTTCCTATCAATTGTTCTCCCATGGTTTATTCAAAAATTCTCTAATATTTGAGAGATACCGAAAATTTTATCTAATTTTCGAAAGACTCGTGGATTTTTTCGAATTTTTCCAGAAAATCTCATAATTGTTGTAAATTTTCTGGAAAACTTCCGAATCATTTTACATTCAGAAAAAACCGACAATTCTCTGATTGTTTAGGGAACCTGTAAACTTCCTTAATGTTCTTATAATTCATCCCCTATTCATCCTATTAAAGGTGGATTTTAGAAAGAATTTGAAACACATCCTCTTTTATTTCCAAAAATCTTCTCTTAATAAGCATGCCTTAGAAATAGGATCTACTCTAAAATTTTCATATTCCTATCGGTCTCAACAGTTTCGCCTTTGCATTATTATTTCAGTCACGATGAAAGGCTCCTTTTTTTCATTGTTTTTTTTTTATTTTTCCTTGTGTCTCTTTCAACAATTAATGATTCATTATCGTCTTATTATACTGAGTGTTAAGGTCAATGAAAATAATGTTTATCGTTTGGTTGCCTGTTTAATGTCAATATTTCAATAAGTGATTCACTAATTTTGAATTTCTTGTGCTCTATGAATGACGTTCTAACTATAATTATAATCAAAATTCGATTCAGAGTACAAAACAATAATTAGTAAATTTCTCTCAACTCACAATTTTTTAATCTCCGCCGCCTTCTTTATTCCCTTTCACAACTTGACAATAGCATTTAATTATTTTTCTGGCAAAAATCATAAGACCGATTCTGATACTCTTTGGCTAATTCGAAGTATCTTCTCATTCATGATCTTTGTCATAATTTTATTAGGTGCTATATTACTTGAAACTTGAATCATTAATCATCTGAAATTTTTTCAAATTCTCCATAAAATTCCGAAATTCTTGTGAATTAACAAAAAAATGTTTGTGAAATTGTTGAGAAAATCCGAGGAAATTCTCGAATTTTTTAAAATTATATTCCTTCTCATTTTCATTAATCAGAGTGCAGTTGTTGGAAGCTCGGGACTCCTTCACATCAGTTTTATTTGGAAAATTTCACCTTTTCCTACCAATTGTTCTCTCATTGTTTATTCAAAAATTCTTTGAGAGATATCCAAAATTTCCTCCAATTTTTGAAGAATTCAGTTTTCTCAAATTTTTTCAGAAAACCTCATAATTGTTTTAAATTCTCTGGAAAACTGCCGAATCATCTTACATCCGGAAAAAACTGGCTCCCTCTGAATATCGTCATTTCATGTTTCCAGTGCCAAATTGAAAATAAAAACTTGAAATGACC
>NW_021681182.1:6364-70693 GCF_001412515.2 Diachasma alloeum | reverse complement strand
TAATCAACTTTGGAGAAAACCTTACTAAACGCAACATTAGTAAAGTTGAATAATTCTATTTTCGATTTGGACAATTATAATTGCTTGAGCATTCGAAACTATCCAGTAATTTTAGGTACAGAATATTCATATACTGAATGAGAATTTAAGGAACTTGAGAGTTTTTATCTCCATGCTGTTAAAAAATGTTGAATCGCAGTTAATTTCCAGTGAACTTTTACATTTCAAGACTTGTACCTCTGTAACTCTTAAAATTTACTATTAAACTGTCCTTAAAATTTTAATCGTTTTTTTTTCAACAGTATAACTGCTATGTACTCATAATTATGAGCGAATATTTAAAAAATATGTAAAAAAAATGGAAAGTCGACTTTTCGAAGTAGACTAATGAAATGATTGAAAAATTTCGGAGACCATGACTGTGTTTTTATAAATGATTCCATCATAATCAATTTTTCACTCAAAGAATAATTTTTCCTGAATTGTAACGAATTTTTCTGCTCCAAAAATCACACAAAAAATCAATTTTATGTGAAAAAATTATATTTTTCGGAAATTTGAGACATTCTATTATTAATTCCTAAGAAGAGAATGTTGGTAAAAGCAAGTATTTATGGAATTTTGTTCGAACTCCGCTAATTATTTATTCCATTACGCCATTCTTTATTTTCGAGCTTTTCGTAGCCAATTTAATTGATAAATTAGATGATTTAAAATCTTTGAATAAAAAGTATTCCAACTTTTTTATTCCATGGAGAATATTCAATATTCTTTGATTTTGTGGTTTAAGTATTGATTTCATTACACAAAGCTTCTAAAAGAAAATTTAATAAAAAAATTGAAATCAAATTATTTACATAAGTCTCGAATTTGGTCTGAATCATTTAGAAAAATATGAGATTTATTTTACTTCCGCATGAAAGCAATAAAATCATTCCATTTTTATATTTCATAATTGTTAATTCCGAATGGGACCATTTGTCGAGTGCGAAAATGCCAATTTTTGCATCAGGATAACTTCTTTTGGCTCAGAAGTTCGAATATGCAATGTGTGTGACCGATCGTTTTTCTACGATAATTATGATTTAAAATATGGTTCCTAATCCCACCTTAACCAAGTTCGATCATGAGATTAATTGCATCATCTGTTGTTCAAAACCATTATTTTGAAACCAATATTTTCGGGGCAATGTCGGCTGCCAACATTGAGGCAATGTCAATAAATTGAATACAATAAATCATTGACATCAATTTAAAATCCATCGTTATAGAAATTCCATGCGAAAGCGAATTATTAATTTATGAGCAAAAATGTATTGGCTACGTTGTCCCGAAGCAATTGTCCCCTTCTATTTTATTCCACTCATGACATTCAAGTTCATTAAAATTATCAATCATTCCAACTACCTTTCAATTTTCAACATTCATCACCAAAACAATTTTACATTCCCCTCATTATAAACAAATCCATGTGTAGAAAATATATACTGATGTATTTAATGTATACACGATGTTCGTTTCTTAATTAAGGTTATAAGTCCGCTTTGTAATTTACGCGCAACACTATTAAAATTATTATTTGTCATTTTCACTTGTGTTCCATTTCTATAAAACTATAACTATTATTTAAAAATGCACCATCAAAAATGCAACAGTAAAAATGCAATTTGTTACCGGCAAAAAAAAAATTCACGTGTAAACCATAACACGAGCACATGTGAGTTACACTCTCGACTTTTGGAGAATCGATTCTCATTCGATTATGCATTCGAGATGTGCCCAATTCTACTGCGCATATGCCAGCGAGTTCGAGTTTTTTCAAGTTCGACTTTTCTCCTTTCGAGATGTCGATGCCATGCTTTTTTTTATAATGTCGTTCATCACAGTTCATTTCCGTTCCGTTCCTGTCATTCAGAGCCGGTTTGTTTCGGTGAGAATCGATTCTAATTCGAGAGGATCGATTCTCATTCGAGTGCTCATTCGAGGTGCGGACTGGTTCTGCTTTATATTAAAGGATTGTCAAAATTAGGAATTTTTCCGATTTTAAAAATTTGCTAAATTTTCGCAATCGTCAAAAATTTCAAACGTCAAAATTTCCACAATTTTCAATAAATTTTGAAAATTTTGGAAATTTCTAATTTTGACAAATTGAAAAACGTAATTGAGAACCACCCTTTTTTTGTAAAAAATCTCTTCTTTATCTCCTTTCAGTTTCGGAGATATATTTCGAAAATTCAGTGACTCAATTTTTTGGGTTGTGAATTTTCAATGCACTCCTCCCCCGCCCCAAATTTTCTTAAAAATTCGCTGTTCCTTAGTTTACGAGTTTTTTTTGAAAAATTCACCCTCCCCACCACATATAATACAACTTCCTCTATATGAAATCTACATAAGGAGCTCCGTGAAGTGGGCACCCCACTTGCTTGGATTTGAACCAACATTTCATAATTGATAGATTTTGAGCTACGCGTGATAGTAGTAACGTTTTTCTTGTTTGTAGTTTGAAATTGAGCGTCCAATTCGTTTTTGAAATACAGTTAGGAACTATTCCATAGTTAAAGCTGGAGTGACATTGGATTCTCGTCTGCAATCGTTTGTAGTTGATTGTAGTTCTAGAAACTTCACGATCGGAATCGTAATAAGCGTTCAATCAATTTTTTTTAACAGTTAGGAACTATTTCATAGTTGTATTTGAAATGACGTGGGATTCTTATCTGCAATCGTTTGTAGTTGATTGTAGTTTTGGAATTTTCGCAATCGGAAATCAAATGAGCGTCCAATCGATTTTTGGAGACCAAGTAGGAACTGATTGAAAGCTATAGCCAGAATGAGCTCGGATTCCTGTCTAAAATCATTTGTAGTTGTTTGTAGTGCTCACAAATTTCCAATGCACCGAGAAAACGGGGTGGCAGACAGNCCAAGTAGGAACTGATTGAAAACTATAGCCAGAATGAGCTCGGATTCCTGTCTAAAATCATTTGTAGTTGTTTGTAGTGCTCACAAATTTCCAATGCACCGAGAAAACGGGGTGGCAGACAGTTGATATATGTAGAAGGATTTGTTTGTAGTTGTTTCTAACAGTGAAAAAAATGAAGAACCTTATAAACCAACGTTCATACTTGATTGTAGTTTTAGAATTTTCCCAATCCGAACTCAAATGAGCATCTGATCGATTTTAGGAGCTCAAGTAGGAACTTGTTAACAACTATAGCCAAAATGACCTCGGATTTCTGTCTAAAATGGTTTGTAGTTATTTGTAGTTCTCCCAGATTTTCAATGCACCGAGAAAAAAGGGTGGTGTAGAGTTGAGATATGTAGAAGAATTCGTTTGTAGGTGTTTCTAACAGTGAAAAAAATCAATAAGAAAAGAAGATCTTTATGAACCAACGTTCATACTTAATTGTAGTTTTGGAATTTTTCCAATCCAAACTCAAACGAGCATCCAATCGATTTTTGGAGCCCAAGTAGGAACTTGTTGACAGATATAGCCAAAATGAGCTCGGATTCCTGTCTAAAATGGTTTGTAGTTGTTTGTAGTACTCACAGATTTTCAATACACCGAGAAAAAAGGGTGGTAGACAATTGAGATATGTAGAAGGATTGGTTTGTAGTTGTTTCTAACAGTGAAAAAAATCGAAAAAAATTAAGAACCTTATAAACCAACGTTCATACTTGATTGTAGTTTTGGAATTTTTCCAATCCGAACTGAAATGAGCGTTCAATCCGTTTTTGAAATAAAATTAGGAACTGTTTCATAGTTACAGCTGGAGTGACATTGGCTTCTCATCTGCAGTCGTTTGTAGTTGATTGTAGTTCTGGAAATTTCACGATCGGAATCGTAATAAACGTTCAATCGTTTTTTTTAAACAGTTAGGAACTATTTCACAGTTGTATTTGAAATGACGTGGGATTCTTATCTGCAATCGTTTGTAGTTGATTGTAGTTTTGGAATTTTCGCAATCGGAAATCAAATGAGCGTCCAATCGATTTTTGGAGACCAAGTAGGAACTGATTGAAAGCTATAGCCAAAATGAGCTCGGATTCAATTCAATTCAAAAATTCAATTGAACGGTCAGTCCAATTCCAATCGAAAAAAAAATCGATTCTACAATCAACTACAAACGATTTCTACCAAGTTTCAAACGTCATTTTTTTGCGATGATTTTTACCCTCTCTGTGCTTAAAAAATGGATTAAACGATGAGTTTCATTTTTATTAGAAAAATTCCAATCCTACAATCGACTACAAACGATTTTAGGCAGGAATCCACTTTTTTTTTAGCCATAGCTGTAGAATAGTTCCTAACTATTTCACAGCTATCAATCAGTTCCAACTTGTGCTCCGAAAATCGATTGGACGCTCATTTCAGCTCGGATTGGAAACATTCCAAAACTACAATCAAGTATGAACGTTGGTTCATAAGGATCTTCTTACCTTTCTAATTCTTTTCACTTTCTAGAACAACTACAAACGGAATCTTCTACATGTCTCAACTCTCTACCACCCTTATTTCTCGGTACATTGATAATCTATAAGTACTACAATCAACTACAAACCATTTTAGACAGGAAACCGATGTCATTTTGGCTATAGCTATCAATCAGTTCCTACTTGTGCTCCGAAAATCGATTGAACGCTCATTTCATTTCCGATTGCGAAAATTCCAAAACTACAATCAACTACAAACGATTGCAGATGAGAATCCAATGTCACTCCAGCTTTAACAATGAAATAGTTTCTAACGTTATTTCAAAAATGGATTGAACGCTTATTTCAGTTCGGATTGGGAAAATTCCAAAACTACAATCAAGTATGAACGTTAGTTTATAAGGTTCATTTTTTTCGATTTTTTTCACTTCCAACAACTACGAACGAATTCTTTTACATATCTCAACTCTCTGCCATCCCGTTTTCTCGGTGCATTGGAAATTCGTGAGCACTACAAACAACTACAAACGATTTTAGACAGGAATCCGAGCTCATTCTGGCTATAGCTTTCAATCAGTTCCTACTTGAGCTCAAAAAATCGATTGCATGCTCGTTTGATTTCCGATCGCGACAATCCCAAAACTACACTCAACTACAAACGATTGCAGAGAAGCCAATGTCACTCCGGCTGTAACTATGAAATAGTTCCTAACTGTATTTTAAAAACGGATTGAACGCTCATTTCAGTTAGGATTGGACAAATTCCTAAACTACAATCAAGTATGAACGTTGGTTTATAAGGTTGTTCATTTTTTTCGATTCCGGACAAAATCTGTGCGTCAAAAGCTAAGGGTGAAAATCAACGGCTTAAAATATGAAAGTCCAAATCTAAGGGTTAAAATGTGAGGGTGAAAATGTAAGGGTCAAAATCTGACGGTCAAAATTTAAGGACCACAACCTAAGGGTTAAAATATAAGGGTCAAAATACAAGTCAAAATATAAGGGTCAAAATCTGGGGGTCAAAACCTAGGGATCAAAATCTAAACGTCAAAATATGTGGGTCACAATATAAAGGTCCAAAGCTAAAGGTCAAAATCTGAGAGTCAAAATGTAAGAGTCGAAATATAAGGGTCAAAACATAATCGTCAAAATCTCAGTGTGAAAATCTAAAGGTCAAAATATAACGGTGAAAATCTAAGGGTCAAATTATGAAGGTCAAAATATAATAGTCAAAATCTAAAGGTGAAATTATAATGTTCAAAATCTTCGGATCAAATTCTAAGGGTCAATTTATGAAGGTCAGAATATAAGGATCAAAATCTAAGGGTCAAATTATGGAGGTCAAAATATAAGGGTCATAATATAAGGATCAAAATATAACCATCAAAAGATAAGAGTCAAAATCTGAGGGTCAAAATGTAAGAGTCTAAATATGAAGGTCAAACAGCGGGTCAAAAGCTGAGCATCGAAGTATAAGGTCACAATCTAAGTGTCAAAATCTGAGTGCCAAAATCTAAAGGCTACAATCTAAGGGCCAAAATATAAGAGTCAAAATATCAGGGTCAATAGCTAAGGGTCGAAACATAAGGGTCAAAACATGAGGGTCAAAATCTTGGGGTTAAAATGCAAGGGTCACAATATGGAGGTCAAAATAAAACGGTCAAAAGCTGAAGGTCAAAATCTGAGGGTCAATAGCTAAGGGTCGAAACATAAGGGCCAAACCCTGACGGTCAAAATCTTGGGGTTAAAATGCAAGGGTCACAATATGAAGGTCAAAATAAAAGAGTCAAAAGCTCAAGGTCAAAATCTGAGGGTCAAAATATAAGGGCCAAAATGTAAGGATCAAAACCTAAGGGTCAAAATATAAGAGTCAAAATCTGGGGGTCAAAAGCTAGGGGTCGAAATATAAGGATCCAAATCCGAGGATCGAAATCTGTGTTAAAATAACAACGGAAATAAATAATAATAGATTCTACTAAGGGTAGAATCATGAGAGTCAAAACCTGAAGATCAAAACCTAAGGATCATATTATAAAATTCAAAATCTAAGGGTCAAAATCTAATTCACCGACGTCGGTGGCCGAAGCGGCTAGGTGCGAGCCTAGTGTGCGAAAGGTTGTGAGTTCGATTCCCCGTGGAACCGAGGTTTTCAACCGGAGGCTCCGGCGAGCGGGAGGTCGCTAATATAGTGACCGCCTGTACCGGCATGGGTTTTCTGTGGTTTCCCATGCTACTCCTATGTTCTATAGGAGTGCGAATACGGTGCAGTGTAGAATCCACAGCCGCATGCATAGGGTTGGATAGGGCCAATTAGCCAATCAGAGGGCAGAAAGGGCCGGAATATAAAAAAAAAATCTAATTTACAATATAAAGGTAAAAAATTGAAGGGTAAAAATCAAAGGCTCACGAGGGTCGTAATATAAGGATCAAAATGTAATAATCTAAATATATGGGTCAAACTGCGGGTCAAAAGCTGAACGTCGAAATATAAGGGTCAAAATCTCAGGGCCAAAATTCAACGGCCAAAATATGAGTCAAAAGATGAGGGTCAAAATCTAAAGGTCAAAATATAAGGGTCAGAATCGGAGGATCAAAATCTAAGGGTCAAAACATAAGGGTCAAACTCTAAGTGTCACAAACTAAAGGTCAGAATATAAGGGTCCAAATCTAATGGTCATATTATGGAGGTCAAAATATAAGGGTATACTATAAACATCAAAACATAACAATTAAAAGATAAGAGTCAAAATCTGAGGGTCAGTATCTAAGGGTCAAAAAGTAAGAGTCAAAATATGAAGGTCCAAATATAAGACTCAAATTATGAACGTCAAAATGTAAGAGTCAAAATATAAGAATCAAAAGCTAAGAGTCAAAATCTGAGGGTCAAAATCTAAGATTCAAAGTCTAAGAGTCAAAATCTAAGGGCCAAAATATATCTATAGTGTGTGGAGGTGAGCAGGTTGAGGAAATAATCCAGACTCCCGATGAAGAACGAAATTGAGTTCGTAGTCTTCAATTTTCCTTTTCACAATGGTGTATAGAGAGTAAGTTGTAGGTGAACTTCTTCTCTGTCGAGTGATGAAAGGTAAAATAATGATGCGTGTTGGAAGTACCTGATATTTAAGGAGAGTGCAGTGAGGACGTAGGGATGTAATTAATCGGAAATTTGGAGAAGGTATGAGTGAGTCCTGAGTTCCTATTGGTTCGGCATCGTAAAATTTTCCCGCTGGGCCGTGATTGGCTCGGCGGGCCCGGGGGAAATTTCGAGTCCGTTGAGAAGTCGCAGGCACCGGCCAAGCGGACGAAGGATTATGGAGGAACGCCAGGTGATGATAAGGGATTAGGACGCACGAGGGATTATGGCAATAACCATAAACGCAGTGGAGTATTTCGGAGTCGATTTATGGTGAGGGTGGACTATTTATGATAAGAAAGTTTTGAGGATTAGGTTTCAATTTTGTGTGTGAGAGAGACGAAGTGATTAATGCATTTGGGTAAATTGGGGGAAATGCCCTCGGGAATTTTCCATCTCTAGACAGAGGCATAGTAGAGACACAGTCACTACAAGTACAATTGGGAAAAACAACTCTTTAGCTCTTTTGGAATTTTTAACGTGAGAAGATGTAATGAAACGAACGAAAATAAAAATTGAATAATTACTATGCAAATTCAATTATGTAAAATATTTTGAATGCATTTTCCATTTTTTTGCACGTTAAATTACTGGAAATAATATGAAAAAACATGCGGCAATATTCCCGCCCGTTGACTGCTAGCCTACAACTGCTATCGACTTGACCGATCCCAGTGAGGAAGTCAGCGCTGCCGCCACCGCGCGGCATCCCCTCTATGGGTTTCTAGTATCATCGTTTTATACAGTAATACTAATTGGCAGTATTGACCATGGCCAGAAAAAAATTGGGTTAGAGCCTAAATGTCCACATCGTACTTAGGCACACGCATTTCCTCCACAAGTGGGCAGATCATTGCTTTCAAGTGCACACGCAGCAATGTGCGCGGCAACTTTCTCGCCCTCCAGTTGTCCACCACTAAAAGTACACATGCTTGATTCTCACACTCCTTAAATACACAAAAAAAAATACGCAATTGAATTGTGCACTTGCATTAAGTCCGCACAATAGTATTGCACACGTACTATTGTCAATCTTCCAAAATTGCACATGCACCTAATTCCACAGAACTTTTCAACACATAGAAATTGATACGCACGCCAAGTGCACAATCATATTCTCCACATTATAGAATAAGTAATCATATTTACACATAGCGTGATACAAATGCCTCAATGTGTAGTTTCAACAACACACCAAAAACGTGTGGAATTTTATTTGAAAAATTGAATTCTCTATGTTTTAGATCTGCAGTTTTATAAAAAAAAGAAAATATCGGTGTGTTGGTCAATCTACACATTGCGGAATTTGAAATACGCAATGTGTAGATATGATGACGTATTCTATAATATGGAGAATATGATTGTGCAGTTGATGAGCGTGTTGATTTCCATGTGTTCCATGTGTAAGGGATTTTTGCCGATGCTTCACCAACAGAGATGCCAAACTAGATGCCAAACTGGATTTTCACGGAGAATCCAACGGTAAACCGGCCTCAGAGGATAACTCGACTACCCTGAGGACTCCTCGTGGTGGGACTAAATATGCCGAGCCAGCACCAGCGTAATACGGTAGAGTGGGCGAGGTCTACCATACTAGGAGTAATTCACTCGATCGATCTTCGTCTTTTCAGCCGAGAGATCTCGATAAAGCCTATCTTCCAGGAGCCATTCCTCCATGTATCTTTCGCCGAGGATGTTTCCATTCCTCTGACGTATTTCTTTCCTCTCCAGAGTGGCTCAACTCTGGAGAGGTCGACCATTACCAGCGAATCCTTCTCACTCTTCGGAGCGCCGAACATTGAGAGGTATATGCGACACAGGTATCCGGAGACTTATTCTCACCCACCTGTGGCCACCCCAACTCAACCTCAATGCTCGGTAAAAGCACTATCATCGCGGGCCAACACCCAGATTACTCGTCGTGGGGGCACGTGCGATCGGGCCTCCAGGAGTCGGCCTAACTCCCGGCCCACGGATCCACGCCAACATCACTTCTTTCGTCCGAAGTGATGGATTTCTGAGAACATGGAATTAAAACATCCCACGTCCTCAAAGTAATCCGATCATTCTGTTTGGGACGCCGAAGCGACACCCATTCTCTCGCTGTTTTGGATCTTGTCCTCACAACAGACCCCCATAATCCATACGGATTAATGTCACTAACCACGGTGCCGAGTAACCGGAAAACCATCCACTCAACTCCAGTGCCTGTCACCGACTGTCTCGAAATCTACTCGGGCCTTCTCCCCCTAGTCTGAACATCTCAGCGGCGGTGGGTCATCCGTTACCCCACAACCACCAATCAGCTCAACGGCAATCGAGGGGGCGCTAGTCCTCTCACCTAGCCGTTGGTCTCTAGTCTAAGTCGATAGCGCCTCTAGAATCGCCCAGTTGGAACGCCAGTACGTTGGCCCATTTTCCCCAAACACAGCTGGGCGAGTTTCTAGATATGGCGACAGCGTATCGACAGCCTCTCTATAATGTTCAGAAGCATGGTTTCACCCAAACCACGCCTCTTGGCATTATTTGATTGGCCTATTCACCTCACGCGCGGTTCACTTTAACCGCCGTTCGATGTCACTCTCATCTCTTGCTCAGTTTCTTCATTGCTCAGCCTCATGGGTTTTCGTGTTGGTAAAACAGTTTTTCAGTAACGAGAAAATCTCGTTACACATGTTTCTGTGGAATTGGATGCATGTACAATCTTAGAAGGTCGACAATAGTATGTGTGCAATACGTTTGTGCAGACTTAATGTGCAGTGTATGGCAATCAAGCATGTATATTTCCAGTATTGTGCCAATCTCTCATGTGGACAACTGGAGGTGGATACAGTTGCCGCGTACATTTCTGCGTGTGGACTTGAAAGCGGTGATCTGCCCTTTTGTGGAGACGAGACTGAACGTGCGCTACAGCGCGCTGTAATTGTAACAATCATAACCGAAAATCTCAAAATTAAATTAATCATGAATTAAATTTGCCGCCTCAGACGACTGGAACCAATGAGGAATGAGCATGACAGACTTGCGAGATATCGATAGCTATCGACTTTAAGTGTATGTTCTTTTTAGAATAGGAAAATGCGTGTGCTCACGTGGATGTGGACATTTAGGCTCCGACTCAACTTTTTTCTGGCCATTGTCAATACTCCCTGCTAATTTAATCTAATTGATTAAAAAGAATGCAATCAATCGTGCGAATATGAATAAATAGTTCATCTGTCCACTTTTATATTACTTCTAGATATTATTTACCTTTTTTTAGCCTTAAAAATGACAACTGAAATCTACGACGCAACAATCACGCTACAGCGTGGTTTCTGGATCGTTAAAGATCGCAAGGGTTATTTCTCCAGAAGGTCAGAAGTCATAACACACGAGGAGTCATAACACACAGGGCAGAATACTCTGAAGAATGAAACTACCAAAAGGGCCAACCGGAGGAGGGAGGCGCATAATCATCAGGCTCCAACGATCACGAAGATCACACAAAAGAAGCGAGGAGGACAATCACAAGGATCAATTAGAAAAAGTTGGATAATCATTTGTGATTGTCTTACTTGCATGGCTCTCACTTTTGACTCTCGTGAGTTTTCTGCTTGCTTCTCTCGTAGGTGGGAGATGAATTTGGCCTTTGTGGTTGTTTGACCCTTGACCTTATCCAGCCTCTGTTGTTTCACCCTTGAAAGTTATGGCGGTTGTGACGTTTGACCCTCCCGAGATGTGACTGTTGCGAAGTTTGAACCTCGCGAGGCATGACCCTTGCGAGTTATGATGCTCGCAACGTTTGATCTTTACGAGATATGGGATAATAGCACGGTTTCGAATTATGCCAATGAAGGACAACAAATAGATTTCTGACATATCGAAAAAGTCGAAAACTCTAATTTACATAGGTTATGACAGGTCAGGAACCAGGTAATTTACTTGAGGTAATTTAGTTACAATCCTGTCCCCGACTCGACTCGGCCTTTAACATTCGATTTCCCCGTGATGACGTGATTCGAGTCGATCCGACGTGACCCGAGCCGACGTGACCCCAACCGACCTGACGTGACCNCGGCCCTGGGGCGACACAGATGTGGTCCGAGCCGACGTGACCCCAACCGACCTGACGTGACCTGATGTGACTCAAGCCAACCCAATTCTGACAGGTCACAGGGTGATTTTATATATCTCTCTATATAATAAAAAAATAAGGGCAAAATTTAAGACAATTCAGGCGACGCAAAAATTCAGGCGAGGCAAAAATTGAGGCGACGCCTAAAGGTGGGGGTGGTCAGGGGGTGCCCAAGGTCAAGGGGGTTAGAAGGGAGGAGGGTGTCCCAGGGTCAAACACCGTGGGGGGGCTGACAGTTGGATTGGGGGGGAGCGAGCGAAGCGAGCGGGGGGGCGAAGCCCCCCGGGGTTGGCGAGCGAAGCGAGCAGGGGGCAAAGCGAAGGGGTGCTGACAGTTGGATTGGGGGGGAGCGAGCGAAGCGAGCGGGGGGGCGAAGCCCCCCGGGGTTGGCGAGCGAAGCGAGCAGGGGGCAAAGCGAAGGGGTGCTGACAGTTGGATTGGGGGGGAGCGAGCGAAGCGAGCGGGGGGGCGAAGCCCCCCGGGGTTGGCGAGCGAAGCGAGCAGGGGGCGAAGCCCCCTAGTTTTTAATATTCGCCTGATGCTTGAGGTCAAACTGGCCTGGTAAGTCATCAACTACGTTATGAACGTTGTTTATGTATATTATGTTTAATAATGGACTCATAGGTGCGAAACAATGTCGGATCTGGTCGGATCCCCAACAACGAGCTGTGGGGATTTTTGAGAAAGCGCCAAAATAGTTCGACCAACTTCACTTTTGCATTTTTAGTTACTAAATAGTTTTTTATAAAATAGGTATACGTCATATCCGCTATCTAAGATTAAGGCGCGTTTCAATTTCTTACATGTAAACTCCTCATACATTACATTAGCGTATTCCACAGCCATTTTTCTATCTCTCTTTTCCTTTCTCCGATTTTTAATAGCATCAGCCCTCTAATGATTATTCTCTTCTTCGTATCTCTTTGGGTCAATGTCTAAAAAACTTCCGTTAAAAACCTTCGTCAAAAAAACTTGGCCTATAAAATTTGGTCAAAAAAAGTTGGTAACAAAACAAGTGGTCCATTGCACAGATGTAATTTTAGTATAGTTTTTTTGAATATTGCTAGAATACTGAAAACTATTTAAACCAATAGTTCACAACTGCACTAAGAGTTGAAGAATTTTATGTACAGTAGAGGAACTTAAATAACTGATTATAAAACTCGGGAAAGCTAATTGAAGTGCAAACAAGATAATACGTTAAAAAAGCCACATAAGCGTCCATGGCATCGCATCGCATGGCATCGTGCGAATTCTAAAAAAGTCCGAAATTAATCGGTATACGTGCCTGGGTGCGATGAGCGCCTGTCAAGTGTTACTCCAATTTAAATTTCCGGCGGAGTGACCCAATTATCCCTCTGATCAGTCGGTAAAGTCGAGATTCCCAATACAATTCAAGATGGTTGCCCGATTCATTTGCATGGTTGATGGCGCCAACGTTATCGAAATAGAAATTAATTGTTGAATATTTTTATTTGAAATCGACTTGTTTTTAGCCTTTCGATTTCCTCTTATCTTTCAGTTAACGAAACCGAATTCAGCCCTTTAATGGAAACTTATATAGAGAAGGAAAGAAGCTTGCAATCAAAATATTGAGCGATTATTAATTTCTTGTCGTTTTCCACCGAAAAGTTCGTGAGCAGAACATATACATAAAATGAATTACGGGATTAATTGGGAAGTAGAGCAGCGTCAGACTCTCCTAGATGGTCGAGCTTCATTGGACAGAGCCGCTCAGTCCGTAGCTCGGTCTCAAGTGGTGGCAGCAGAGACGGAACAAATTGGCAGAGAAGTCATTAATGAATTGGGAGAGCAAAGGGAAACATTGGTTCGTGCCAAGAGGAGACTTTCGGACACTGATCAAGAGCTCAACAGCTCACGTAAGGTTATGAGACTCATTACCAGAGGAGTACTCACTAATAAAATTTCTCTCGTCCTGATTATAGTTCTCGAAGTAGCGATACTCGCCTTGACTGTTTACTTGAAATTTTTTGCTAACAAATGAATGATTCCTGCTACATTGTATTTGTAACAATACCAAATTATTCAAACTCAGTAGTGGAGTCCGGAAATAGAACTCCTAAGACACCAGTTATTTTTCCGATATCTTCGACATAAGCACCTCCACGAGAGAATTTGCATTTATTCATTCATTTATTTATGGATTTGCTGAAGTGGTTACAATATTATATTGTGCACTAAGGGTGGAAAGCAGGATATTCCAATCCGCGTGTGGTAGACATGCGGGGTTTGATGTCCGGCTTTTCTTCAAAGGCGCACATCCTTATTTTTACCATAACTGTATGGTAAAGCTTGATGTTTCTTCGAAAATTCAGGGAGGAATACGGGTTATGTCATTCCGAGGATCGTCGATAACATTAAAAATTCGATGAATTAAATAGACCATTTTCCTCCCGTCATTTAGGATATGACGAAAATCTGTTATTGTAAAAAGAGAAATTTTAAAAGGGGTTTTTCGTTTTTTTTTTCTACAAAATGGGATTTGAAATTTAGCAATAAATCTACTAGCTTAAGAGATACTTATAAAATTATCAAGGTGAAATTTCGAAATGGGGAAAGAAAGAAAGATGGATGGCAATGATCACCTATCCTTTACTACTCCACTATGATTCATTGAGATTGTGTTTGTACAGATTAATTTTCCAGCTTTGTGGAATTGCAATATTACACCGAATCACAAATTCAAATAAATCGAAATGAAAAAAAAAAGATTTTTTGTTTGTTCTATCACACCTATCTATTAAAAGATTCATGCAGACTAATCATCATTAGAACTTTGTTAATCAGGACATCAGGATGCCAACTATATGAATTAGTTAGTACTTCAGGTTCAGTATACGAAATCTAGTTCAAATTCGGGACCCGTTGCTATTTAAATCGTATGGAAACTGAGGCTGATGTAACCGGTCCGAAAATGTTGTTACGCAATACAAAATGTTTTGTACAATTTAGTAAAAGGGTATCTAGACGACATTGCGAATACAACATTTTGCTGTTAATCCCAATAACTCAAGGGAAGAGCCAGCGACAAGGTAGATCTCAGCCACAGCAACCAACCAGGTGAACCGCAGCAACAACAAGAGATATGCTCAGACTGAGGGGATTGTGCCTTTAGTTTTCAGAGATATGCTCAGACTGAGGGGATTGTGCCTTTAGTTTTCAGAGGTGGGAGATATACATTAGTAATTAGTTTCTCAATCTTTCCATTGTACGAAAAATATTAAGTATTAAAATATAGACATGCAGATCTGCTATTCTGTTCCTTATTGACTGTCGGTTCTTATCACCTTCTCGTATTTTTCATATCCACACAGGGGATTTACAACTACTAGTGAAGTAGTCGCTCTCGGCTGTAGTGGCACTAGTTGATGTGAGATTTAATCGGCAACATTGAGTGCTCATGCCCTCTTTATTTTGTCTTGTAAAGTACGGAATTGATAAATTTAATCCATAGGTTAAGTTGTTGTCTAATCACCTCTTCTCATGGCTGATCCTTCAGGTAATCAGATGATTTTCCGTCATTTATACGTGCAAAGTTTGACTTTGTAAGTGCCTGAAGGAGAAGAAAGGATATGAGGCATTCCAAACTATTTCAATAAAAAAAAATATTTTATTTAGATTTTGATATAAATTGAATATGTTGTACAAAGGCCCAAAAATATTCCAAAACGTGAGGAAAAAGAAAACAAAATTTGTTTTCAATAGTTATACAAGTGAGTAATTGTTTATAACATCATAACTCGAGAAATATTGGTTGTACTGAAAAATTATGGCGTCCTTTTTTATTGCTGAAAAGTGATAGATTCATATCAAATTTTTATGTTTACAGAAAAGTCCAATTTACAATACGTTTATTGATAAACAATATAGAAAGTTAATAAAAAAACAGGTTTGCAGCTCTTAAAAGATCCGAAATAGTATCTCAGATAGCACACGAACTAGCATAATACTAGTAAGATGTGAGTATGACGTACTACGCATCCTAAGGTATGATAGAGAAAGGTGATCTTGTTGCGAGCATTTTTGAGTTTGCCCAGATTTTAGTTCATCTCGGGTTCGCTTGCCCGTGGAGCGCTAAAGCACTTTGCTCTCTCAGTGCGGGAATATTCAATAAATGAATAACACAGGTTTGTGTTTAAATTTCACAGAGTTATTTTATATTTTGCTCAAAGGCACCACTTAAAAGTTTACACATCAGAACTGAACTTATTGCAGTTTATGAGATATTCTCTGAATTTGAGTTCAAGAGAAATCTGTTCTGGAGAGATGTTTCTTCTTTCAAACTTGGGATCGAAGTGTTCTTACAACTAACAATTTTCTCTCATGCTACTTGTCTAAAATAAATCGGATTTGAAGTTGCAGCCCCCAGGGAGGAGTAGGGGACCAATCGTGACCTTGTTTCGGTCGATGGGCCGTGCTTACACCCCCACATCTCTCAGTTCCCGGGTCGGAGAGGAGAATGAATTTTGGGGGAGAAAGTTTCCTGGAGTTTTCGTCGACTGCTGAAGGAAAAGAAAGGGAGGGCGTTTTTCAGGGATTAAACGAGGCGACCCGAGGAGAAATGCATCTGGAGGGTTTTATGGAAGGGTTTTATGACGGTCAGGCATTAAAGATAGAAAAAATATGAGTAATGAGATCCGAGAGAGGGTACTCGAATGTCTCGACGGGGCAAATAACTTTATGACGGTGCAGACGCGGAAAAAAGGGGAGGCAAAATTCCGGAAAAGCGTGAATGAATATTCGTGGAGTGAATGCTGGGGACTGGCCCAGGGGCCAGGCGGAGAGTGGGAAAAACTGTTTCGAGTTTTAAAGGGACTTGGGAATTTGAGAGGAGAGATGAATTTATTTTATGGGATTCGGAAATATTTGGGAAATAATAAATTACAGGGGATTTGCGAATGTCAGAGGGTTACAGCTTTTGGAAATATTTTATAGAGTGAATGTTTGGCCTTTCTTGGAACTTCGAGAACGTTAAAAACCCATTACGGAAAGGAAATATATTTACAAAAATAACTGAATAAAACTACATGTTTTGGGTTTTCGTCATCTTAAAATTAAATATTTTAATATTGTAATTAATTATTCTCAATTTGAAATCTCCACTTATTATAGTAAAAATGGCCTCTTAGCTAGGGACTCTAGGAATTGTAGGGGATTCTGGATGCCTACGCAACACCTCCCCCCTTATTTAAAAGGTGTTTCCATGGAAACACTTTTTAACTTATCTTAAATTCTTATTTGTTTATATTTTCGTAACGTAATTTCATCATATTCATATAGTAGTTTTATCATTATTCAATAATTAATGTTTGTCAATATTTACATAGCATCAAATGCTAGTCTTATACATGAATTTACTCGTTAAGATTGAATTCGTGGGGGTTAGTGCTCTTGTCATAATACTGCTTACTCTTCCTTTTCGCTCTTTCGAAATTTTCGGCAGCAGAAGCTTGGGTGGTAGTGATCTTCAGAAATAAATTATCGAGATAATCAACAAAGGTCTTTTCGACGCGCTCGCTCGCGAATTCGGATGGTATTGTCGCTTTCACTCCAAAAACAAGTTCGTGCGGCGTAAACCCTGTGCTTTCGTGTACTGCGGTATTGTAAGCAAACATTCCAAATCTAATCCAGTCATCCCAATCGTTCTTTTTACAGTAATGCTTTAAATATTCGACAAAAACACGGTGAGCTCGCTCTAGTGATCCTAGTGATTGGGGGTGGAAGGCAGTGGAAGTAATTCTTTGGATCTTGAATATTTTACAGAAGTCTTTCATAACTTTGCTCGTAAAATTACTTCCCTGGTCAGAATGCATCGCACGGGGGCACCCTCACCTGCTTATAAAATTCTCGGCGAGGGCTAACGCGACTGTCATTGAATCTATCGTGGCTAAGGGGATGGCGTCTGAATATTTCGTGAGATTATCCTGGATAGTTAGCAAATATTTGTTTTTCTTGGCGGTGACGGGTAATGGACCTACAATGTCTATCTGAATTTTGTCGAATGCGGTTTTGGGGGTATCTGTAATTTTCATGGGTTGAGGGGTTTTTGCGGCACGGATTTTATACCTCTGGCAACTGGAGCATGTGCGGATAAATTCAGCGATATCTGTTCTCATTTTCGGCCAGTAAAAGTCTTCCCGGATGCGACTGAAAAGTTTAGTGACACCTTGGTGGCTACCAGCCGTTGACTCATGAAGTTCTTTGATAATTGCGTTTCTTTCTGGTTTAGGGGGGGGGGGTGACTAATTTTCCGGTACATATGAAAATGGTGTAATCAGGATTGTTAAACGTTTCTCTCAGAATTGTTTCTATTGTTGACCACGATATTGAGTGAAAATCATCTTTACTCGTGGGAATGTTGATTGTTTTTACATTTAGGCTATCCATGAGATGTTTCAGAGATTGTATTGCAGATCTGACATGTGGGCTAGTGGGTTCCACGTCGGAGGAGTGTTGGATCATTAGGTGAAAGATGAAAATGTTGTCAATAGGGAATGTAAATGCCTCTCCTAACTGGACTTGACAGGTTTTCAATTGTTCGATAGAACATCTTTTTATAGTCAATAAATCCAATCCAACGTCAGAGGTGATGTTATAATCTTGGGGAAGGAAATGTGCTAAATGGTCTTTTCGCAAATATGAATGATCTGCTGTATAGTTGATTGTCGGGACAGGTGGAGGGATCTTAGTTGCATCGAGTTTGAATACTTTTTTTCTGTGTACGTCATTTATTTTACTCTTGTCGGTCAATTTTTCATTTGAGGTCGCCCCTATGGAAGGTCGCACTTTCTTCGTCTTTTCTTCTCTCTCTCTTCTCTCCTCTATGATTGGGGGCCCAGTGTCGTCGCCCAGACTTTGGCCTATTCGTCCTAGTGCGGACTTCCAGCTACCAAACAGGTTTGACATGACACCGACCACACCGCTCAACCTCTTGCCGATTCCCCTGGGCCACTCCTGTCCCTCTTCTCCGGAGTGTAAACTCGTAGGAGAAAGAGGCGTCTCGTCTTCATCGGCTGTTTCGTAATTGTCACTGTCGTTAGATGTGTCTAAAGAATCATGTGTATCAATTTTTGAATCTGTATTCACGACCTCGTCCAATTCGTTTAATACAGCTTTCCCGTGTCCGAGGAAGACAGTACCTATCATTTTTTCGTTTGCATAATCTAAAAGTCTGTAATTTTTGCCTTTGTCTATTTGGGAGTCTGTAACTGGTGACCGATCATCGACGATTGGCACCCTTTCCAGATTCCTTAGACGAAGGATTTTTCTCATTTGATTTATCTGTCGTTGAAATGAGGGCAGGGATGGGGTCATCGTCTACGGGATTGCGGGAGAGGGCGTCTGCATTTGAATTTATTTTTCCTGGTTTGTAAACGATATTGTAATCATACTTATTCAGTTTGATTCGCCATCGCATTAACTTTGAGGTGGGGTCTTTGGCATTGTGAAGCCAGATGAGGGGGCGGTGATCGGTAATGAAGGTGAATGCCATAGAGGTATGGGCGGAAGTGTTGGACTGCAAATAAGATAGCGAGTAATTCTTTCTCGCACCAGCAGTGTCCTTTTGAGGCAGGAAGACAGACTAAATCGACGTGTATGTGTTCGAATCGTCGTGATGGTGTCTCGATGTTAGCTATTGGTGTGACCGTTTGTCGCGTTATCTTGTTTTTCTGGCACTCCAGGCAGTGTTTGGTCCATTGGGCACAGTCTTTGTTTATGCCAGGCCACACGTTGTGTCACGAGTTTTCGCGTGCCTTTGGGTCCAGGATGAGCCATTGAGTGCAGCGAGCTGCAGACCTGTTGTCTCAGCGGAGCAGGAACGTATGGGCGAACTGTACCTGATGATACATCACAGTACAGTGGTTCGTCCATTCCTGGGAGTTGTAAGCGGTCCAGTCGCAGGTTCACATCCAGTCGCTGGAGTAATTGTCGGAGTTCTTGATCGTCGCGTTGGGCATCTACCAGCTGCTGAGGTGTGACGGCAATCGTGATTTCCTCTACTCATGATAGGGCGTCTGCCACGACGTCGTCTGGGTCCGCGACANTCTTGATCGTCGCGTTGGGCATCTACCAGCTGCTGAGGTGTGACGGCAATCGTGATTTCCTCTACTCATGATAGGGCGTCTGCCACGACGTCGTCTGGGCCCGCGACATATCTGATGTCCGTGGAAAACTGGGCGATGTAGTCCAGTCTCCTGTATTGCCAGGGGGAAGCTCGTTCCGGTTTCTGTTGGAACGCGTGAGTCAGCGGTTTGTGATCGGTGAAAATTATCACATGTCGTCCTTCAAAGATGAAGTGCAGTACTGCCTCGTAGATTGCTTGTAATCCCCTGTCGTAAGCCGCGTGTTTCTGCGAAGAAATTCTAAGTTTCTTGCTGAAGAAGGCTAACGGCTGCCAGGAACCGTGGTGTTCCTGCTGTAGAACGGCGCCGATCGCGTGATCCGACGCGTCTGTGAAGATAGCTTACTCTGCCTCGATATTTGGATGAGACAACAGAGTGGCTTCTGCTAGCGCTTGCTTGCTGCGCGTGAATGCTTCTTCAAGGGCTGGAGACTAGGCTACTGGTTGCTTTCCCTTGACGTTCGTCCCCTGAGTCGCGGCGTTCAGCGGGGCGAGGATTTCTGCTGCTCCCTTGATGAACTTCCGGTAGAAATTTAGAGTTCCGAGGTATCTGCGTAGCGATTTAACAGTTGTTGGCCTTGTGAACTCCAGGATCGCGTTAACTCGATCCTTGGGGGGTTTAATTCCTTGGGCGTTGATCACGTGTCCGAGGAAAAGTACCTCCGGCTGTCCGAGGACTGATTTGGCGATGTTGATTATCAGCCCATAGTCCTGGAGTCGTTGGAAGAGGATCCTCAGGTGCTCGCGATGTTGCTCCGCGTTTTCCGATGCTACCAAGATGTCGTCCATGTACGGGAACAAAAATGATAGATCGCGTGTGACCTCGTCGATCAGACATTGGAATGTCTTAGCTGCGTTTCTGAGGCCAAATGTCATGTATGGGAATTCGAAGATTCCAAATCGCGTCATTATTGCCGTTTTCTGGATGTCTTCGCGTGCCACTGGAATTTTGTTGAAGGCTTTAACCAAATCTAGGGTGGAGAAGCTTGTTTTGCCATGAAGGTTGGCAGCAAAATCTTCTAGATAACGAACAGGATACTTATCTGGTATTGTCCTGTCATTGAGTGCGCGGTAATCACCTCATGGCCTCCATCCGCTGTTGCCCTTAGGGGCCAGGTGGAGCACGGATGCCCAGGGACTTTCAAATTTCCTCGCGGTTCCGAGCGTCAGCATGCTGGAGAACTCCGCTTGAGCGGTTTTGAGTTTATCCGGCGCTAGGCGGCGAGCTCTGCAGGAGATTGGTGGTCCTGGTGTTGTCCTTATGTGATGAACGGTGGAGTGCTCCGCTTTTCTGAGTAATCCTCCCGGTTTTGTTATTGCTGGGAACTCTTTGAGGATCGACGCGTACGGTGAATCCTCGTTGATCTCGAGGAGCTTGACAGACGTCGCGCGGAATCGCGCGGACTGGCCATGCGATTGGAGGCCTGTCGCGCTGTCGATGATTGCTCCGTTTCTCAAGTCCGGTAGCAGACTGAAGTGATGCAGGAAGTCAGTACCGATTATGGGTTTACTGACGTTTGCTTCGATGAATCGCTGTGTGAAATCTCTGCGGAGACCGAGATCTGGCGAGATGGACACGTAGCCGTACGTGTCGATGAGGGTGCCATTGGCCGCGAAGAGTTTATAGCCACTGGTCTCCCTTTTGCTTGGTGGCCGCCTGCAAGGCGTGACAGAGACGTCTGAGTCTGTGTCCAGTAGGTATTGGGTCCCAGTCGTCCTGTCGGTGATAAATAGGCCGCAGGATTGTGATTGATAGACGACTTCCGCCACTATTGTCTCTCTCCGGCGTTTCCCTGAAACTTACAACCAGGTCGACAGCTACGCGCATTATCACCATGTTTGTAGTGATACCAGCAGGTGTCAAAATTCTTTGATACTTTCCTCGAGCTGGAGCGTCGGGGCGAGTGGCTGCGCTGACCCTGTGAGCCGTTTCGACGTGTTCGTGAACGAGACCGTGGGTCGCGCGTTTGCATGGCGGCAACGGCCGCCGTCAGCTGCTCAATTCGCTCGAGGAGCGCCGTGTTGACTGCATTGGCTGGCGAGCTGGTGATTGCTGCGACGCTGTTCGGGTTGAATACCTCGTGCACCCTGTCTGCTAGCTTCGAGAGATCATCAATGGAAGCGTTCTCCTGGGTGGCGAGTGTAGCTCGCGTCTGCTCGGGGAGCTGAGACAACCAGCGCGTTTTCAGGACCTCGTCGTGAATGCCTGGAACAAGACTTTTTAAATGTCTCAGGTGTTTCAACGGGGTTCGATCCCCAATGCTCTCCCTGTCGAGCAATTGGATGATGTTCTCAGTCCTGGATTTGGTGAAACATCTGATTAGTTCATTTTTTAATGTTTGGTACGGATTTGTTACAGGTCTGGAAGCAATTAAATATTCGACTTCTGCCGCGTAAGCAGTGTCGATCAGCGGTACCGTTTTGTTGTACTTATCTGACTCGGTAACGTATCCCAGGTCAGCGAACTGTGTTTCCAGCTGCGCGAACCATAGCGCGGGTTTGTCCGCGTCGAACGGCCTTGCGATGAGCTTGGGCCTCATTATAGCCGTTGCTGTCGTTACGGTGGGAGTTGTTTGGATGTCAGCTGCTGTTGTCACCATGTTGATGTTATTTTATTTTATTTCAGAGAGAAATAAAATCGATGAATTTTACTTCACAGCGCGATTAAGCTTAAGGAATAAATTTTTGAGAAAAATAAAGGCTGTTGTAGACTCTATTTGTCACCAACATAACACAACGTCTATGGGTGTTCGGCAATGTGCCGGCGCGAGGTCACAAATATTCACTCGGATATCACTTTTATTCGGTTTGTTTTGGTTCCGCGAGAACAATGGGAAACCAAGGTTTTTACANTCTCCCTTTTGCTTGGTGGCCGCCTGCAAGGCGTGACAGAGACGTCTGAGTCTGTGTCCAGTAGGTATTGGGTCCCAGTCGTCCTGTCGGTGATAAATAGGCCGCAGGATTGTGATTGATAGACGACTTCCGCCACTATTGTCTCTCTCCGGCGTTTCCCTGAAACTTACAACCAGGTCGACAGCTACGCGCATTATCACCATGTTTGTAGTGATACCAGCAGGTGTCAAAATTCTTTGATACTTTCCTCGAGCTGGAGCGTCGGGGCGAGTGGCTGCGCTGACCCTGTGAGCCGTTTCGACGTGTTCGTGAACGAGACCGTGGGTCGCGCGTTTGCATGGCGGCAACGGCCGCCGTCAGCTGCTCAATTCGCTCGAGGAGCGCCGTGTTGACTGCATTGGCTGGCGAGCTGGTGATTGCTGCGACGCTGTTCGGGTTGAATACCTCGTGCACCCTGTCTGCTAGCTTCGAGAGATCATCAATGGAAGCGTTCTCCTGGGTGGCGAGTGTAGCTCGCGTCTGCTCGGGGAGCTGAGACAACCAGCGCGTTTTCAGGACCTCGTCGTGAATGCCTGGAACAAGACTTTTTAAATGTCTCAGGTGTTTCAACGGGGTTCGATCCCCAATGCTCTCCCTGTCGAGCAATTGGATGATGTTCTCAGTCCTGGATTTGGTGAAACATCTGATTAGTTCATTTTTTAATGTTTGGTACGGATTTGTTACAGGTCTGGAAGCAATTAAATATTCGACTTCTGCCGCGTAAGCAGTGTCGATCAGCGGTACCGTTTTGTTGTACTTATCTGACTCGGTAACGTATCCCAGGTCAGCGAACTGTGTTTCCAGCTGCGCGAACCATAGCGCGGGTTTGTCCGCGTCGAACGGCCTTGCGATGAGCTTGGGCCTCATTATAGCCGTTGCTGTCGTTACGGTGGGAGTTGTTTGGATGTCAGCTGCTGTTGTCACCATGTTGATGTTATTTTATTTTATTTCAGAGAGAAATAAAATCGATGAATTTTACTTCACAGCGCGATTAAGCTTAAGGAATAAATTTTTGAGAAAAATAAAGGCTGTTGTAGACTCTATTTGTCACCAACATAACACAACGTCTATGGGTGTTCGGCAATGTGCCGGCGCGAGGTCACAAATATTCACTCGGATATCACTTTTATTCGGTTTGTTTTGGTTCCGCGAGAACAATGGGAAACCAAGGTTTTTACACTCGGACGGTTGGAATGTTCCAGAAATCTCGAGACGCCGTCGTTTAAAAACCGAAGCCCACTATCCCACTCGGTCACACAACGAAATTATTTTCAGAAGCGCGCCACTTAACTAGAATGCACTCGCGGGATTCACTGCAGCACTTGAAAAACTGAGTCGCGCGTGTTGTCCGGAAAAACGGATGAGAACGCGTGGACGAGAGAATGAATTTTTCAGTTGCACGGCACGTGCGCGAGACGCGAGGGTTTTCACTTTTGTCGTTTAAAACGTCGAATTTCCCTAATTATATTACGTCGGGGTCACCAATGTAGGAATTGAGGTTGTTGAGGGATGTAACAATTCACTAACAAATGTAATTAATATTTAAATTACAGTTTAATCAAGACGTTTAGAATATATATACAAAAGAGAAAGAATAATCAAAGTGATCTGATCGGAGGTCAGTGGTGGACCCTACTGACTATAATAAATCGCGTAAGACGGGAATTTGGATACGTGTGACAATAGGTGCGAGCGAGAGGTATTTTATACCGGGCGCGTGACAGAGCGCGATGATGTCACCAATGTCCAGTCGTCTCTCAGCGTTGTCGTATCCGTGCATGTGTTACGCGTTGGTGTGTGTGAAGCGAGACGCTACAGGGGGAGGGGTATAGCGTCTCGCTACATCCACGCTGAGACGCGTATCGCACCGCTCTCATAGACACACACCTGAGGAACACATGCACGTCCCAGGTGTCGCAATCGTTCCCGCTTGGTAGTCATGTGGCTCTTGCCACTCGGTGGACATCTCCACTTCACCTGTGTATATAATACATTCATACCACCGACTCATCCTGTTCATACTCATATCACGACAATAAACTAATTACTAGTTTGCAACCGTTGCCTCGCGTAGTTGATTCGTTACCTTCCTGATCCAACACCACCTCGAATTCTACAAGGGGGGGGGGGCATTAATAAATTCCTCAGGAAGAGGATATCTCACTTCTGCAGCGTCTTCAGCGATTTCGTAATCTCCTTTCCTCCTCGCTCGCCTTTCCTCCCGTCTTCTTACTTCTTCCCTCCTCTTTTCTCGTTCTTCCTTCTTCACTCTCTCTGCTTCTTCCTTCCCTCACTCTCTCTGCTTCTTCCTCCCTCATTCTGTCAGCTGCTTCCTCCCTCGTTTTCTCGGCTTCTTCCTCCCTCACTCTTTCGGTTTCTTCCTCCCTTACTCTCTCAGCTTCCTCCCTCATTCTCTCTGCCGCCTGCTCCCTCCTCCTCTCTGCCTCCATCTCCCTTCTCTCTGCCTCCTCTTCTCTTCTCTCTGCCTCGTGTTCTCTCCTCCTCTTTGCCTCCTCCTCCCTTCTCTCTGCTTTCTCCACCCTCCTCATCTCTGCTTCCTCCTCCCTCCTCATCCTCTCTGCTTCTTGCTCGCGCATCCTCGGCGTTTCTTCTCTTCTACTCTTACCCTGTTCCTCTGGGTTTCTCTCCAGCACCTCAGTCTCGCTTTCTGACTCTCGCATGGCTGCCTGTACGTCTCTTGCGCAGGTTTTTCGCTGGTTCGGAGGTATCAGAGGTTCGACTGTTGGAGATGGGCTGGATGATCGGGAATCATCCATGGGACTGACTGAGCGGAGTGGGAGATTTGGATTATGAGAGGGAGGTTGTTTGGGGAATTGCGTTCCTGGAGGAACTAGCCGAGGTGGAAGGCAGAGTCCTGTTCCATTCTTGGATGTCTCCACCCATCTTCGCGAGCGCAGAAAAAGTTTGGGCCGGTTTTTTACGGGTAGCTACTCGCTTCCCTCGTCCTCCTCTCCCATTGCCTGAACCCCACGTCTACTTCCTCATCCACTTCCTCGACCGCCCTGTTCACTAGTCTGCACTCCTCCACGTCCTCGACCTCCACGTTCATCGCCTTGTCCTCGCGCTCGCCCTCGAGGCTGTTGATTCATCTATGCAAAAATAAAAATGAGAGAAAACCTTCAACACAGCGTAGACTTCCACCACTATGAATTTACCAGAAAATGATAGTACGAGTTAATAATGCCACGATAAGAAACGAGACGAGACCAGTTCAAAACACTCCCTAGAATTTATAGGGCATTTTTGCCTGGTGTTTCATTTCGCTGAATAGTGGAGGTTTAACTGTTTTTGGGTTAGAAGGGATCAATGGGTTATTTATCCTGCATTCTTTCCCAAGACGACGCTAGCAGAATGACAGTGAAAACATCTGGAATCTGAAGTGGGCAATCATTATGTCAATAGGGCATCCTGAAACATTTCCCATGAACTTGTTCAGTAGGGATTATACGAATTTCATCGAGAAGTACTGAACACCTGAACACTCCCACCGATGACGATGAACCCACAGAATTGGAGAATTCATCAACTCTCTGAAAAGCCTTAACAGCGAAAGAATACTCGTCATCAACTGAAATTATGTTTTGAATTATACATATTGAAGAATCCTGTAACATTACTGTGTCATCACGACCTTTCGGGCACATGAACAAAGATTTGTATCTAATTTGTTGATACTGAATACAGTTTAACGGCCGTGGAGGGAGACAACGAGCACGTAATATTCTGCCTGGGGCCACAGTTGGGATTGGAACGTAAGGATCATTCTCAGTATTTTCGAATGTTTTGGCTCTTTCGATATGTCGATTAGAAATTTGCTGCAGCTGCTGATTGGGCTTCGCACACGCCTCTCTGAAAAAAGACATATTGTTCTCGTAGGGAAACGCTGAATGTGAATCTAGCGCAAAACGTCCGTAAGAAGATGGAGGAGACCATGGACATTGTAAGTATAAAACTCCACTCCATAAATGGATTCTGCTCTTCGCACGAAAATTTCAATCAAACCTTTCACGAAAGCTTCATCTCTGTGCGTCAGAGCATACGGACGAACTAACACTCTCATTGCGATATGAAGAATGAGAAAATGTAAGTAAACGGAAGGATCCACAATTCCGTGTAGCAACGCGGGGCCTGTACAGAGAAGAATTTGACGAAATTCCGTTGCTTTGAATGAAGAAAAGTTTTCAATGTCTACCGGTTTACGAGCAAACTCCCACGGAAAATGAGCGTTGATCTCACATAGATGAGCATTGAGTGCTAAAAAAGAAGCGCGACTAAGTTTAAGATGAGCCATATACTTTCCAGTGATAATTACAGAGAGAATTTTGCCCATCACACCCAAGCAAACGCTGTGCATATATTCGAAAGGTACTTGAGTAACAAGATCCATTGGAAGACGAAGAAGAGGGCTGTTAGCATCAGTATGATGCTCACCATCAATACGATTAGCATACTCCACGTGTGTTCGAGCTCTATGTTTAACCCCTCGAAAAGACATAATCCCACGACGTATCCATTTCTCTGTTATCCAACATTTGGAACATGGAATGTAAGCCAGATGAACAGCATGGCATAAAGCAAAGGCGCGAGCTGGCGCATCAGCAATAAAGCAACGAATTTTAATGGTTTTCAAAATACCGTTGCTAATTACTCCACCCTCATTCAATAATTCTAAATAATCATCAACAAAAGCATTAAAAAATTCATTGGCATTTGTCGGTTTTGGGCTGCCACGCCAAATACCTACAAGTTGGGGTTTACAATGGGGAATGTTCGCAATTCTAATCTGAATGGGCCATATTTGATGAGCTTGCAATGTTGCGCCATCAGTGCTAAAATCCATCGTAATGGTTCGGGGATCAGGTTGGTTGGAGTCCTTTTGAGGATAGAAGAAAGTGCATCATTGAGTCCTAAATGAAGATATTCACCACCAGCTAAATTCCTAATTTCTGCAGAGCATCGAGGAGTTCCAATTAAACTACGATAATCACGTGGTAATGTTGAATGGTTTGGATGAGTTCGTAGGATAATTAAGAGGGCGTCCATCTGTTTGTGACGCAATCCAATATTCATAAAGGTAGTGCCTAGGCGGCGCGCAAATGCGGCATCGTCGTGTTGATTCCATAGGTTTGGCGCGTTGGGAACATTCAAAATATTCGACGCGTCCAAGGAATTGTTCGGCTCATCCGGCGCGTTGAGGAAAGTCAAACACTTCAACGGATTTGGAGGGTCTTCGGCGTTCAAATTTTCTGGGCGCATTCGTGCGTTTGGACCCATCTGCAGATAATTGACGTCATTTTCATTCATGTCAATATCTAAAACGCCACTGTCCCCTGGTTGAGAAGGTTCGACTTCGATGTCGAGATCATCTTGGAAAGACGAGGCAGCTATAGAAACTGTGGAAGGAGATGAATCCCGAACTATCGAATTTAGAACGGTTATATATCCACGTGCATGAGAATATTGACGTTCACGGCGCGCTAATGTTTCTACTTTATACAGTCGACGACAGTGTTCACGACTAAGCTCATTTTCAGGCTTTCGACTACGCTTGACACTGAGTCGATACATTGCAATCTGCAGAAGCAGTAGTAGAAAAGAAGAATAGATCCCGTCGGAAGTACCAGGGAAGGACAGAAAAGAAAATATATCTAGATATGCATCTGTGACGGCGCTAACCAACGTGAACTTCAAAACTTGAAATATAAACCGTAGACTTATCCATAACTCGATCTGAAACTCAAAACAGCCGGAGTGTCACCTTCGGCCTCTGCTTCTCGATATCCCCATGAAAATCCTCTAAAACCGAATAAATGAAAGAAACGGAAAAACGAGAAAATATGGCCGGGCACCAGCTGACTTTTGTTCCAGCGGTGTCAACGAACCGCATTAAAGAGAACCATATGAAAAACAGCCATAAGTGGGGAAATCAAGGGAGAGGTTGCGAAATTAGCTCGACTAGTTCGGAGGTATTCAGAAAGCGGGGTAGGATCGGTCGCTCGGTCTGAGGAAGGAAGTCGCGAATTCAACACAATATACAGAAGAATCAAGAGGAAGAATCATAAAATTAATTAAATAGGAGATGAGAGAGTTACTTTAAATTTATTCCGTGATTTATTCAATTTCTCAATAATATTTCAACTCAAATAGAATTTCTATTCCTCATAAATAAAATAAATTAATTTCAATTAAATTCGACCAAATTAAATTCAATTAAATTTCCGAGAGTGAGAGTACGTGAATTGACCTTGAGAGAGAGATTATCGCGAAGGGAAATGGGGGGTCTGAAGAATTCAAGGCAACGATCTCTCCGCATCGTCCAGAAACTGGAGTGCTGGAGGATCTGAAGGCTAGGTTAATTCCAATGCGATGATCTCAGCGAATCTGCTCAGAATAATAAATGACAAATAATGGGCGAGGGACTCTAGTGTGCAAATGTCACTTAAGAGTGCCATTTTGCCCCATATTCGAGTCCGTCCTCCATCAAGAGCGTCATAGCGTCACAGGAAAATTCCTGGAGCTCACGAGCTTCAATGTCGTGATTTTCGGGGTCTCGTCCTCCGAGAAACCTTACATTAATAAATTAAGACCTTGGGGGAGCTTTACTGAGCTAGAAGAGCACTCATTTGAGGCTTCAATTCGCTCTAGAAAGAGAATAAACCGCCATGTACACGACAGCGTCACCCACGGCACGTGAGGAGCATGTGTGCACTTATAGGCATGTTTTATTCACTTCTTCCCACTAAAATTGGCACTGGTCATTCCGCATACGTTCTCGAGGGTTCTAATTAATTACTATACACTCAGAAGGTGCATTGATTGTTCAACAAGACCTCTTGGTGAACGGAGAGGGCACAATGGCGCCCTGGCAGGGCATGGGGCATGTGCGGCCTTTTATTGGGTCTCATTGTCCATTTTCACTATCACTTGAGTTTCCCTGGGGTTTTTATCACTGGGGAGAGGTCTAGGAAGCCGAACAAGGGTTTTATGCACTCACTGGTGCATTTTTCCACTCGCCCGGAGGAGTTTTGGTGGTTGGGAATGCATCTCGGTGTCACTCTGGTGAACACCGGTGCACTTTTCCCAGAGGTTATCACGGGATACACTGGGAATAAATGCACTTCTCTCCTCGGGAGAGAGTGCACATGGTGAATAAACATGTACTTACCATGTTCCTTGTGTGGGTCCTCGGCCATGGTCTCCACCAACTCTTTCGATCGCTGTCGATATTCTCGGGGATGTCGTCGCAGTAGTTGCTCGGGTCCAACTCTCTGGTAAAATTGCGTTTAACCGGCGGATGTTGTCAGCTGGGTGGTGCGGCTGGCATGCCGCCTAGCTGCCGCTGGGGCGGGCTCATGTAAACGAGCACGCGGGGATTTCGATTCAAATGGATTTTAGACAACGAAAATCAATGAAATAAAAAAATCTTTGACCTTGAGTGAAGTCTATCTCCAATGTCTCCTTCGTCTTTTGCAGTCCAAAATCTGTGGGAAGAGAAAGCTGTACTGAAAATCGGGCTATTTATACCAGGATTTCAAGTACGACTAAGTTTCGACTACTTTCGCGTTTCCACCAAGCATTAGACAAAAGTGGATATAAACTCAGCCGTACTTGCAGTCAATGAGCCTATTTCCACCGAGGACTTGTGTTGAAGTAGACATAACTAGATTGGTGATTGGTCGGTTTCCACCGCAGGACTTGATCTCCTGACAACTTACGCTGAACTCCGCCGATACTACAGAGTAATATCACCGCGTTTCCACCGCTCTCCGATGATTGAAAAACAGATCAGTGTAAACGAGTGAAAACTCACAAGAATTATAAAAATTGACTCCGTTTGAAAAGTCAAAATATCTTTGATTACCATCTTAACTATTCAATTTTTAAACAAAACTAGTCAATTTTTAGTTAATTATCTAGTACAACCCGTGTGGTCGAATATATTTTTATAATTATACTTCAAAAATAACAACTTCTAGATAACCTGACCTTATACTGTCAACTCTTTGGAGTTATCTCACGGTAATTATTTCAAATTATTTTAAAACCTATATCGAATAACATTGAACGTTAGTTTCTTTATTATTACAAATATAATGATAACATAGGTAATCCAATTCTACAGTTGAACTGCTATTACGAATCGGATCAACTATGGATCCTGGTGATTTCGATCAAATTATCCTCAATTTGATCATCCAGAACTTCATGCAGTGCCTCGTTTAGTTTATGCTTTCCCGTCGACGATCGCAAGATGTGTTTCTCTAAGTAGTTCAGACCACTTCGTTATTGGACTCTGTTAATTTTGCATCAATTAATTTTGAGGGGTTAGGAGAAAAGAGATTTTGGATGAAGAAAAGAAGTGAAGATTTTTGGAAAACCACCGCCCTTCAACATTATGATGATGA
Source organism: Diachasma alloeum (assembly GCF_001412515.2). Lineage (NCBI taxonomy): Eukaryota > Metazoa > Arthropoda > Insecta > Hymenoptera > Braconidae > Diachasma > Diachasma alloeum. The sequence goes on along the minus strand of NW_021681182.1, from coordinate 39,554 downwards.
TGACTGGATTGAGTCGTTTAGGGTGAACCGGACCCTGTTTATGTTATTGGTGGATGAGCTACGTCCAGTCCTGGAACCAGCGTTTACACTTCTCCAGTCTCATGAGCCTGTCTCGTCCGAAAAACAATTGGCAATCGCTCTGTATTTCTTTGGCAGCGCGAGTGAATACAGAACCGTTGGCAACCTTCTTGGAGTACACAAAAGTACAGTTTATCGGTGTGTAGACCGGGTGGTTAATGCAATCTGCTGTAAATTAATGACCCGTTGGATACACATGCCTTCTGAGGAGGAGTGTCACCGGATTTCGGTAGAAAATCATAATAAACATGGAATTTCACGAATAATTGGTGCCATCGATGGGTGTCATATGGCTATGACTCCTCCAGAGAGGGGGTCATGATTATGTTAACCGTAAAGGGTGGCCATCAGTTATCCTGCTAGCTGTGGTAGATAATAAGTCCATGTCGAGTAATTTTTTTTTCTAAATTGATCATTAGTAAATTCAATAGTTCTGTTTTTTAAAGAAAAGATGTTGAATTCAGGTTCCAAAACATCCATCTTGGGAGCCCTGGGTCGAGCCATGACGCTTGGGTCTTGAAGATGTCTGACCTTCAAAAATGTGACTGACTTAATTCCGCAGGTGAGCCTTTGTAACGAGATTTTATCTCGTTCCGGGGTAAATATATTACCCTGCAGAAAAATAAGAGATTAATAGAAGGACCTAAAAGAGAAAGGCAAGGAACGACATCTAGCGGCTAGCTGCAGAAGCTAAGCCGAAGCTGAGAGAGACATCTGACGACGGCCGAGGGCCGCTCGGAAGGTGAGAAGACCATGAAACACTAATACTGAGATGCGCGGCTGGGCGTAGCCGCGCCCCTCGGTATTACTGTAGGCTGTCGATACCGTGTCGCCATATCTAGAAACTCGCCCAGCTGTGTTAGGGAGTTCAGGGCCGACGTACAGGCGTTCCAACTGGGCGAATCTAGAGGCACTATCGACTTAGCCTAGGGACCAACGGCTAGGTGAAAGGACTAGCGCCCCCTCGATTGCCGTCGAGCTGATTGGTGGTGGTGGGGTAACGAATGACCCACCGCCGCTGAGATTTTCAGACTAGGGGGAGAAGGCCCGAGGAGATTTCGAGACAGTCGGTGACAGGCGCTTGATTCGAGCGGATGGAATCGTCCGGTCCTCGATGATAGCTGGTAGTGGCTTGAATCCGTAAGGGTTCTTAAGGGGACGCTGTCTCTGAGAATCAGAGACAGCGAGAGTATGGGACGCTCAGCGAACGGAATTGCTTTGGAGTCGTGGAATGCTTCGTTCCGTGATTCCAGGGATTCATGACCCGCGACGAGGGGAATGGAGTGTGCGGGAGTCCGTGGATGGGGAGTAGTGCAGACTCCTGGACATCCGACTTCGCGTACCTCCAGGACTAGTACTCCGGGTGTTGAACCGCGATGAGATTGCTTTTACCGAGCATTGGGGTTAGTTGGGGTAGACTCTCGGCCAGGGAGATAGTCTCCAGGGGCCGAGGTCGCATCCGCCTCTCAATGTTCAGCGCCCTGCGGTGTGAGAAGGATTCGCAGGTAATTCGCAGCTTCTCCAGATTCGAGCCCTTTGGAGGAGGATAGGAAGCGTTATGGACTGTTTCAAACGTCTTGGACGGGGAAACAAGGGAATTTCCCCTTGAAAGAACTATTTCATTATTTCTGGGGTTGAATACACCCAGAGTAGGGAAATGGATTTGGCTCCAACATTGGTGGACCTCGCCCACTCTACCGTTCATGCTGATGCTGGCTCGGCATTGTTAGCCCCGCCACGAAAGTCCTCAGGGTAGACGAGTTATCCTCTGAGGCCGGTTTACTGTTGGATTTTCCGTGAAAATCCAGCTGGCGCCCGATTTAATTGAGCGATAGGGGAGAAGCCCAAAATAGTTTGGGATATTTGCTGGTGGAGCGCCGGCAAAAATCCTTTACACCTTTTTTTTCAATCAACCAAAAGAGCGAAAATTACGTCAATGTGTAGGATTCTTCATCCCCATTAGCAGAATAGAACTTTATCCCTTCAATGAATCTTTCATTATTAGAGACATCCCCAGTCCGACAAATAGTCTGTTACGTCCCAAATGGTTTACACTCAATTGTCTGTTGGATAAATTTGAGGAATAGTTAAATTGACCCTTTGGTCGGTAACTCCAAGTGTTGAGGGAAACTATCTCCTTAGGTACGTTCCACTAATCAACTACTACGCGCAGTTAACCAATCAAGACACGATTTAGAGTGTTTCGTTTAATGAGATTTATTTAATACCAATAACACTTGGTTTTATTACACTGTTTCACTATTGTAGCTTCAGGGTTTTTTAAGTGACCTTTGTGGGTTGACGGTTATTAAGGTTTAAATGTTCTTCTTTTGGTTTGGTTTTATTTTATGATTCGACTTCTATTTAATTAAATTGGTATTTGTGATTAAGTCCCGGACACTTTGAATTTAGACTTTGGGTATTTGGAGTTGACGTATTCACTGAGACTTTACTTGGACTTGAACTTTGTAACGTGACATTTTCGTATGGGGGTTAAAAATGCCTATTACCTTCGCCCTTCTTCCCCTTCATCTAGTTAAACTCAAAAATACAAAAATCTATGAGCGCCAGGTAATTTTTCGCCGGAATTACCAAACCNGCCAGGTAATTTTTAGCCGGAATTACCAAACCGGATGATTCTACAAAACCAATTCTAATTGATTCCAAAACCTCAAAAATTTACACAAAAAGGGAGAAAACTAGATTTCTGGGGAAAGGTAACGGTCCTGGGTTCGCTCAGTGTGCTAGGTTGTGGAGAGAGGGGTGGATTTCAGTTGAAGACGGGTATTGGGTGGCCAAAACTACAAAAAAAAAGGAAAAGAAATCAACATCGTTCTTACGTGTTTCACTATTGAAATATGAGAATCACCAATTTTTTAAAAAAGGCATTTCAATTCTCACAAAAAAAAAATAAAAAAAAAGAAAAAAATCTACAATTAATAACTAACAATACTGATAATAATAATGATCATAATATTAATTCCGCACTCTGATAGGAAATAGTCTAATCTGACAAAAATATTCGAAGAAATTAATATCACCGATAAATACCTCAAATATGCCGAAATAAACATTTGGGGAGAGTAGAAATACACGCTAATCCCTAAATACTCGAGAATTCCGAGCATTGGGGGGAAAGGTATGCGAGCGACAATAGGAGCGAGAGAGAGGAGAACGTATTCAACCATCGATTTTTCGTACCAGCCAAAATGGCTGAAATTCCGTAAAACTCAACTTGCCATAACTCGAAAAAGGCAGAGTCAAAAATTACGAACCCTGAGACAAAATGTGCGGGAGAGTCTACCGAAGACAACAATACCAAAAAAATAATTTTCCCTAAACAATTAGCCGCCCCAGGTTCATTAATCCCCGAGCGGAATTCTAAACGCTAAAAGGCTCGCGTGAAGCGAGAATAGCCACGTGTAAACGTGGATGAGTATCTGAGGGGGAGTCGAGAGTCGGGGGGAATTCCCCCTCGAGAAACACGGCGTACACGTCATTGAGAATAGGCTGGAAATCCATAAAAACCAAAAATGAAATATCCGGAAATCGGCAGAGCGATTTTTCGGAAACCCTGAGATGAATTACTCAGGGAAGCCCCCCGAACACATTGATCCACAAACCATAATTTTAATTAACTCTCTACGCGAACCAACTCAATTTGAACACGAGTGGAGTTTCTTACGCGCGAAAACCCACGTGTAACGGGAATGGACGCGCTCTACAATTCAAGGTGATTAATTATCCCCTCCGGAGGGGTTTTTCTCCGATAGATTCTCATGAAAGATCTTTAAAAAAAACATAATAAGTCGATGCACAGTGCGATCGGAGCCGGGTTTGAGCCGGAAATAACCCCAAAAAGGGGAGAAATCCCCTCGAATAACCCACCAAAAATCACGAAAACCACCCAATCATGAGTGAAAAAGGGGGGGAATCGGCACCTCACAATTTGGATTAAGCGTCACAATCACCGTTTTAACGGAATAAAATGCGACATACGGGGCTGAAGACCCCGTAGTCGAATAACTAAAAGCCGAAATGAATTCGGAAAAATAAATAAACCGAACTAAAAACTCACTTTGGGTTTCTTACCCCTCTTTGGGGTGTTCTTCGCCATCGTGTAGATACACTTATCCAAATATAGGCACTCTAATTCCTAAGATAGGCACTGTACTGGCACTAGTTCCGGTGAGGTCAAGGGCCAACGCCGAACTCACGAGCGTCTCGAGACACCTCAGAGCGCGGAATTCACCGCTCAATCACCCGAATTTTGATTGGTGCGGACACGCCCCTCGAAGGTGCGAATCTAACGACAATTAATCGCGACTCTCACGACCTGGCGCGATTATTCAAATCTCACTTAACTCTTCTCTAATCACCTAACACAAAACTAGTTCCTTTTTATTAATTCTTACATGAGACTAGGCCGAACTGATTATCGTTCGGATAATTACGAAGGGTCTTTGGCGCTTCCCACGGATCGGATCTCCGGGATTTTCGGGGTTAAAAGACAAGTTACCGGCACTTGTTATGACTCCAATACTAATTCCTGCTCAACTCGTTTCTCTCATTAAAAACCCAAAGGCAACCTGGCAATTCGTTGGAGACAATGGTTGCACTCGCTCTGAACGACCTTCCACCCAAAACAAAAACGTAACCAATTAACCCCTGAAAATCCAACGAAATTGGAGCGCCGGCATTTCAGCCGGACCTATTCGATTACCCGCAAGATTAACAACAGGGTGAACCCCATAAAAAGAACCGGATGACTCTATAATGTTGGCCCTTCTTCACGATAATTTTTCTGGGCCCTCAAAGACGCGTAATTACTAATCCTTACTAATAAACGGAACCGATAACTTTAACCGAAAAATAAGCCACTCGGAAGTGGATAAGGGGCTCTCACTCTCTCGCTCTTAGATTCTTACTCACGGATTTTAATTCAACGTTGTAGGAGTCTCGCTGTTTACAGATCGTTTTTAATGTTCCTAACGAACATCCCCACATGTTTGTTACAAGTTTCACTTTAAGATTTTTAGAGAAGTTATTCCTTTCTCTTTGACTGAGGATATAGAAGTGATTTTACTAAGATGAGATTTGAATATCTTAGGGCTGCTTAGGGCTCACGCGTGGGCGTACACACTCTAGTTTCTGAGGGTAGGATTGGTTCATTAGGAATGGTGGTGAGGAGAGAAGCGAATCGGTTGGTTTCAGTTCAGTCGGGGAGCCTCGAAAGTCGTGATTGGATTAGGAGCAATTAAGGGTGCAGCTGTATTTTACTCTTGAGAAAAATTCTGTTCTCACGGAACGTTAGAATTTGGAAAACGTCATTTGACACTTATGATTTTCGGGTTTCTTGGTTTCGCCGTGTTCGGTTTACAATTTCAGGATGCTAGTGTTTATCTTAAAGATTTAGTTAGTTCTTTTTCATGTTTTTGGATAATTTATTATGCACGTATGCATACGACTGGTTTTCGGCTTCGTTTCAAATGTGGGAAAACTAGTTTTATGATTTTCTCAGGAAAAAGTGGTCTGGACACTTGAGTGTTATCTCTGTTTGAAACTAAATCATATTCTAATTTACTACGTTTGAAAAAATATAATTGGGAATTGGGACTTATATACTAATTGAGGATAAGACTCAATAGTCGATAAGGTAAATGAGAAATTGAGCTAGCGCCATCAGGTGGCTAATGGTAGGGACGTAACAAGTCCAATGATTTTTAGATGACCCAGTAGCGATATTAGGCCAAAATGTCAACCGGCCAAAATGTCGACCGGCCCAAAAAATTGAAGAAAGAAAAAAAAACAAATGCGGGCGCTACGACTTCAGGCTTGATGAGCATTGTTTTGAATGATTATGAGAATTCTTCCGGAGTTTTCTCATGAGATTGATTAAGGGTATGACTAGGGGTAGATTTCAGGGCTTTCTGGAGGATATTTTTTTCTTGGCATCGATGGATGGTATGGCTAGGGGGAGATTTCTGGGGTTCTTCGAGGGCACTTTTTTATTTTTTTTCCTGAGATTGGTGGAGGGATATGGCTAGAGGGAGGTTTCTGGCCTTTTTGGAGGGCATTTTTCGGGGTTTCTTTCTGGGATTGATCGAGGGTAAGACTAGGGGGAAATGTCTGGGCCTTTCGGAGTTTCTTTCTGGGATTGATCAAGGGTATGATTAGGGGGAGATCCCTGGGGTTTTCGGAGGTCATTTTTTGGGGTTCTTCCTGGGATTGATGGAGGGGTATGGTTCGGGGAAGGTTTCTGGGCGCTTTTGAGGGGATTTTTCGAGATAATAATAATTATTATTATTAATAATGGTTAATAATAATAATTTCACGAAGTTACTGTTTCCAAATGGATGGCAAAGACCCTACGCTGCTAATAGGGTACTCTACCCTCAGCCAGACAATGAAGAACTTCACGATGAGAATTATGAATCACATCCTAATGGCAATGCAATTATAAACGCTTTAAAAAAACTATCTTAGTACATTAGATTGATACTTTTGCATACAAGAGTGTACTATGTAACCCACAAAACGAAGCAGGGACTCATACATGAAAAAAAAAATCATATGACTGACAATTAACATGAAATTACTGACTAATAAGTACAGTTAATTTTATTTTGAGATAACACAACACTTAATACTCACGTACCTGGTACTTTGTTAAAAAAATTGGAAAGAATCAAATAATAAGGGTTTATCGATCGTTGCTCATTCATCACCGTTTACCATTGATTTCACCAATTATTTTTTTACATGAGGAAATTGAGACCAAAATGATTGCAAATGAACCTGAAGTGGACCCCTCATATGGGAAACAGCAGGAATCGGTGGGTGAGAATCAGAGGGTCCAATAAAAATTAGTCTTCAACATAGCAAGGACAATTATGACAATTATTGTAGCAACTGGAATGAATGGTGGCTTTTACTACTACATCAGAAGGGGATACATGCTCGTAGACTCCATAATACTCATTTCGTTATTTTTCCAGAAGTATCTAATGAATTACATCTACATTAATGATTAGAGTATGTCGCAGGTTCATTGTTAATCTATTCTTAGTCAAGTAAATGATAATACTCAGAGTGTCTTTATTTTTCGTACATTAAAATACTGATTATCGATTTTAAAGCGATTTCGGAGACTGAAACTTTAAATACTTAGGGTAAGTTATTTCTCAAGTACTTATTATAATTATCACAAATACATATCAAAACTACGATATGATATAACAATATAATGGTGAACGATATCTCATGATTATCTTTTTCTCATTTAGGTTATCCACTTATGGATTAAGTATAGAAAGGAGGTTGTAGGCAACATTTACCTCAGGATGAAAAAATAAGAAAGTTGTTTATATCGAAATTTTCTCCCTCGGGGAGTACACCAATGACTTGATAATTGATACCATCCATATCAATAATCCCGCTCCCTTCATTGTCAGTCTTCTGTCTCTTGCGTTTATTGTCCTCTTCAGCAATCGTTATCAACTCATCCCCAACCTCATCGTGTTGCACTGGTATAGAGATGGAAAAAACGTCTCCAGAATCTTGAACTTGGTTCGCTCCATTGTTTCTAACATTTTTAGCAATTCTAGGAAGAACTGTTTCCAATGAATTTTCAGGTACGGTACTTTCTCGTGATAATTGTTGCCCCCGTCAACCAGAAATGATTGAACTAGATCTCAGTAATGATTCCTCTGATCTTGAAGAATTCTGGAACTTCAGTTCTGGCTCGTCACGATCGTTAGACTGCGTTAGATTGGATGGCTGTGTGGGGGAATTTGTCTTGGTTCCATCTGGAGCATAAGGTTTTGGGACCTGTGCAGGGATTATGGATTGAGCATCGAATGGAGCGGGGAAATCGAACATAGCACTTCCATCTTCTTATGTCTTCATGTGCTTTGTGCTTGCATTAAACATCGTATCTGCTCTGTGCTCGTTGGATAAGTGGCAAGGAGGTGCAGCTGCCTGAGGGGCTCGACTAGTCGATGGATGATGTATTTCTCGTAAACCCTGAATTAACATAGCTGTCTGCTTGCTCATAATTTCGGCTATGCACCGAATCATAGCCTTGTCTGATTCCTGTTGCGCTTCCCTCATTCTTGAAAACATCTCCTCTTGTTTTTTTTTCACCCCATTTGTGTATTTTTCAAAGATTGATTGCTGGGTAACTGCTCGAGACCTTGATGATTTTACACTTGTGATTTTCTTTGCACCCACGATGAATCCGGTTCATCATTCTCTTTATTCTCGTGACGGTCTTCAGGCTCTGGCTTGCTTACATTCGAAAAATTTCCTTTTTGAAAATGAACTGCATTGTCCTCTGATTTTGAACACTTTTTCACAACTGAAAATATTAATTGAAAAACATGAAATCGTAGAAAAGCAAAACACTTGGATGGGTAAAAAAGAAGGTTGGGGGGAAGTCTGTTTGACTCAAGTATGAAATTAATAAATTATGATATAAAAGTGAAATGTGATCTTTTTTTAAATAAATTTCGAAATTGTTTCGATCACTCGTGATTGTAGGAAGAATATCAAGAGGGATTTCTTAAAATATTACTGAGGAAATGTCTCATTCATGAATTTCATAAGGTACGAAAGAGCTCTCTATGTCTGTCTTCCGAACATTCTATTTGGAATCTCGTCACTACACACATACCTCGATTATTAATAATATGTCTGGCATTGAATTATCATTCTTAAAAACCATTTTCAACCATTTCTCAGCCAATTATCATATTTTTCTTTTTATTTGTGGCAAAATATCGATCGAATTGACGCGAAAATATAGTTATTTTCCTGCATTTCGTCTCAAGTTTGAATTTCCGAAAAGCTTAGAAAAAAAAAAGAAAAAACAGGAACATGGTCGCACGATGATTAAATTCGCGAGTCATTAAATAATGATTTAATGCGAAAACGTTATAGTATTTCAGATCAATCCAATCAACTGTCTGCCTGAAATTGGCAAAAAAAAATTGTCCGATCTAAATTACCTTTTGCTGAATCTCCTGAGGAGTCAATTGCTGAATAGTTAAACCGAGGCGATTTTCCAAATACCGGAATTAAATCCTTGTAATAGGGGAACTCTAGGGCCATATCAGCGTCAACACCGTTTACACTGAGTCTGCTTTTCGTTGCAAAAAATGACCCTGGAATATTGGAGTATGGTGGGTGAATAAGAGTTATAAAGTTACAGAGATTAGATGATTCCATAGATTATTAATTACTCACCCTTTAAATTTTAGTCTTGTTCCCTCCCAATTTCTCCAACTCCGTCTTTATTCTAGTGAATATTTCGCACTGCCTGTTTTTTTTGGCATCGAATAATTTTAGCACTTGTATTTCGTCCATGACTTTGATAAGCAGCATCACCTGCTTATCTGTCCAGAATTCTTTCTTTTTCGGTGTGGGTGAATCTGTCATCGTAATTGCCTCAATTACAAATATCTTTAAAAAGAGAACATTCTGACGAGATGTTGAGCACTTTAGCACGATACGATGCAAAATGTCCGTCGTTCCACCTGTTACGTAACAGGTATCGTTCTCCTCGTTAGAAGATATGACGCAGTTGAAATTATTTACTCGCAATACATATGAGTCAACTAATCATATGTAAGGACTTTTCTGAGTATAGAGATAATTGAAAATGGAAAAAATAGTAGATTAAAAAAATTACCATTTTCAATTCTTTATTATAATTGAAAGGAAAAAAACAAAGCAGAATTATAAATTTACGACTTCTATTATTCAAGTTCCTCAGTTGAATCAAGAGTATAGGGCTGCCATGATATGATACCCTCAGTTCGAGAAAAACGATCATACCGTAACTGATGAGTGGTTGAGTGATCACACGGTGCGAGAGTAAGTAAATTATCCTCGTATATATCAAAAGTTAATTGAATCAGGAATATTGTTGACTTTCCAATCTTTTCTTATACAATCCCTGACTGACTTCTCCAACTCCACTTGATAACGATGAAATAATTACATAATTAATTCACCCCTATCATATTTCATTTTTTTCCATCCCACGCGTCTGCACTCATTTTACTGCATGCCTAGAATCTGTAACTACCATTTTGTGATGAAGATAGTGCTAATTTAACTGAAATTTTGTATCAGGACGGGTTCACAGTTAACCACCATAACTTTGCTAAAACAAAAACTCGGTTTTCATTATGAATCCCATCGAACACGACCGACTGCTGCTAGCGCAATTAGCATTAAAATACATTGTTAAATGTGGCCACGGCAAAAATGATGTCGCAACAGTGCTAGCTCGGATGAATTCGTGGATATTATTAACAAAAATGTACAACCTTCTCAGAAAAGGGATTCATAAAAACGAAGTTCAATTGCAAGAAGAGTGGGGAATTCGGGAACAAAACAAATGTTCATTTTACGAGAATCTAAGGGAGGAGTTGCCTCTTGGTGGTGAGAGACGAGGTCCTCCAAAGACTAAACACCCTATCAAGAGAAGGCAGTTGAGAACAGTTCAGGTACATCCGATAACCTCTGACGAGACAATATCATTATCTCTAGTTGTATCCTCTTTCCTGTAAACACCCACTCATTTAAGAATGTCTGTGAAACTTATTTTTTTACAACCAGCAGTATCATCTAACCAGTGATTTTTTATTCTGATAGGCAATGAAGCTACGCAGCCAGCAGCATCCCACCTGGGAGACCGGAAAATGATTCCGAGCTAGGAAATTTGAACTTGCCATCAACCTCCAAATCAGTCATTCCATTGATTCCTTCACAGGTACATAACTCAAATCTTCCCCTGGGACTTTTGAATCTCTTTCTTGTTAACTGAAAGGGCAAACTTAAGGGGATAGGGCCCTGAAATTTGAAAGTCACGGCCCGGCCTCGGGAGCCATTGGACGACTTTTGGTATATGAGGGGATATATAAAAAAGTTGAAAAAAAATCGGACCCGACCCGTTTTGCCCCGTACATCCACCAAAAAAGTCATTTTTCGCGTTTTTACACTAAAAATGCTCCTTGGACCGTAGTTCTCAACCGATTTCAAAAATTTTTTTTTCAAATTTTCGTCACACTTCAAGGAACAAACCCAAGTATCCGTTTTAGTTTATATGCAATAGATCATTAGAAAATGAATTTTTTACTTTTTTACTTTTTTTTCGTCATTCTAACAAATCCTAAAATCCATTATTTTTTGTTATTGAACATTGCAATCGCATGTAAACGAAATTTTACAACAAAAAAAGACGATATAATTTTTGAAGTTGAAAACAAGTCTAAAATGGTGCTCATGCGCACATGCGACGATTTGAACGTCTGCTATAATTATAACCAACCGATGGCGCCACTGAAAACTCTTGAAGTGTCGTGTGTGTGTGAAATTCTGTCATCAGTAAAGCGTTTGTTTTTGTTGTGAAATACTGATAAATACAATTGAATACTATTTCAATGGGACAATTTACTAAAAAGGAGAGGAAAATTGTTACATGCAATAAAGCTAGGAAAATCAAATCTCAGAAAGGCATAAAGACAAGATGGGAAAAAGCAAAACGAAGAAAAAAAATTACCAACGATAACACCGCTATAACCAGTGACAGTTTTAAACCAACAATCATGGGNATAACCAACCGATGGCGCCACTGAAAACTCATGAAGTGTCGTCTGTGTGTGAAATTCTGTCATCAGTAAAGCGTTTGTTTTTGTTGTGAAATACTGATAAATACAATTGAATACTATTTCAATGGGACAATTTACTAAAAAGGAGAGGAAAATTGTTACATGCAATAAAGCTAGGAAAATCAAATCTCAGAAAGACATAAAGACAAGATGGGAAAAAGCAAAACGAAGAAAAAAAATTACCAACGATAACACCGCTATAACCAGTGACAGTTGTAAACCAACAATCATGGGGTATATACATTCTCCACCGGTGCAAATGGAATGTGATGAACACAACGATAACGGAGACGACAACGCTGGTCTGATGAACAATTACGATGATGGAGTTTCAGAAAATTCCTTCAGTGCCCAAGAGATTTCTAACCTACAAAACCAAAGTCCGGAGTATTTCCCATGCTTCGATGCGGCCATGGATGATAGCCCATTCGGGTCCCAAAATCAATTTTTTGGGGATGACAATGGTTTTTCCAATATTCCACCTTCGGATACACAGAGTGACACTTCCCATTGTTCTTCTCAGGCGACTGAAGAGTCATCGACAGAATCTGGCCCACAGACAACTCAGGCAACCAGTGCATTCGATAAGAAAGTTGGAGCATTTGAACCTCTCAGCCAAAGTACAATTACCAGTGATATAAATGATCAGTTCATGTTTGTCCAAATGTCCTGCCTTCAAAAATTATTTGAAGATGTGCCGTGCAGTGGTTGTGGGGCTAGGATGCTTGAAGTGCAAATTGTAAAAGTGTTTGGAGCTGCAGCGAAACTGAGGGTGGAGTGTGTGTGTTGTAGTGACATAATGAGTCAAACATATACGAGTTCGCGTGTTGACACTACTTCTCAAAGACCACCGTTTGAAATCAACAAAAGAATGATCGATGGATTCCTTTCATGTGGTTTAGGTCATGCTGCCATGAAAAAGTTCGCTGTATCTGTAAATACCAGTATCGTCCAGGAAACAAATTACAAGAAACACTTCACAGCATTAGCCAAGCAGTACGAAATGATGAGGGACGAAGTATTGTCTAAATCGCGAGCTGCAGTGAGAAAGTTTTACATGGCGTTGGATCCAAATTTGACGGATGATTCGATCATTGATATTTGTATGAGTTTCGACGGCTCGTGGCATAGACGAGGACACATATCGTTATATGGAGTAGCAGCAGTCATTGACATCCTGACAGGAATAGTAGTTGATTATGCGGTGTTATCAAAGTACTGTCATATGTGTACTGTAACTGCAGAAGAGTTGGGTAAAGAATCGCCAGAGTTTCACTTTTGGCAAGAAGAGCACAAGAAGATGGGTCAATGCAGTTGCAATCATGAAGGTTCTTCAGGGTCGATGGAAGTCTCAGCTGCAGAAATTTTATGGAAGAGGTCAATTGAAAACTGCCAGATGCGATATACGACTATGCTTTCTGATGGAGACTCTAAAGCATGGATTGCCTTGCAAAAATTGGCTCCTTATGGACCTGAGACGCCGATAGAAAAAGAAGAGTGCATCAATCATGTGGCAAAACGCCTAGAAACTGGATTGAAAAAAGTGGCCCAAGATTCTAAGAAAAACGGTATCAACATTGGAGGACGTGCTGAGGGTGCATTGAAAGAAACTACAATGGTTGCTCTGAAGAATTACTTCCGCAATGGAATCTCGAGAAATTTCCATTCTGTTGAGAATATGCGGAGGAAAATTCTAGCAACATTGAAACATTGCTCATCAACTAATGCAGACCCTAACCATGGTGATTGTCCTGATGGACCAGACTCTTGGTGCTTCTACAATAAGCGACTGGCATTGGGCTTGAGCTCAGGTGACCATAGCCAGATGAAGGTCAAATTGAACAACGCAGTGGTCTCGGCCATTTGTCCCCTTTATGAGAGACTCACCAGTACCGAGTTATTGTCAAGATGCAGTCGGGGAGGCACTCAAAATAGCAACGAAAGCCTCCATGCAGTCATCTGGAGCAAATGCCCAAAACATACAATCCCTCAGTAAAATTCGTATTGCCATCACTACTGCTGTTGCAGAATTCAACATGGGTTTTTATAAAACTCAGAAGATAAAAACATCACGAAATAAACGTCCACTCAGTAGCAGCATCAAAGGGATTCTGAAGCAGAAAGACAAAATCCGCAGTTCCCACAGCCAAAAACAAAAAGAGATTTCGAAGAAAAAAATCAAAAGAAAATTGGAAGCTCGTAAGAAGGCAGCGGAATCGACTAAAAAAAAGAAAGAGGGCCCTGCATATGCCGCAGGAGCATTCTAAAATCTTCTACTGATGCAACCTGAGGTAAGATACTTTCGACTTCATCTGATTCTCATTCATCCCTTTTCATTTGTTCAATGAAATGAGAATTTCCGTACTGAGAGTTCATTCTAGTTGTTTTATTTTCAGTTGAGGGTTTCACAATGACATTTGAAATTAGGAGTGATGGACGTTTGAGGAGTTTGATTGACCTACTCAGAGAGAAATGTGTGGAACAATGGATATGTATTGTGGAAAATACCGCCAAATAAAGCTTCCAACCCATTTTATATTGGACCTGCTATTTTTTCATGGCCACCCATTTTTTTGTCATCAAATTTCGTTTATATGCGATTGCAATGTTCAATAACAAAAAATAATGGATTTTAGGATTTGTTAGAATGATGAAAAAAAAAGTAAAAAAGTAAAAAATTCATTTTCTAATGATCTATTGCATATAAACTAAAACGGATACTTGGGTTTGTTCCTTGAAGTGTGACGAAAATTTCAAAAAAAAAAAATTTTGAAATCGGTTGAGAACTACGGTCCAAGGAGCATTTTTAGTGTAAAAACGCGAAAAATGACTTTTTTTGGTAAATTTACGGGGCAAAACGGGTCGGGCCCGATTTTTGTTTACTTTTTTATATATCCCCTCATATACCAAAAGTCGTCCAATGGCTCCCGAGGTCGGGCCGTGACTTTCAAATTTCAGGGCCCTATCCCCTTAAGTAGTACTCCTCTTTTGGTTTACTCTAGACAACAGCAAGTGGTGTACCACCCACAGTCTTGCAGCCAACTGAAATGAAAGAAAATATCAATATCCAAAAGAAGACTACCAATTCTCATCCACAGGTTCTCTCCAGTCGTGTGCCAGGCCCTAAAATTCTCACTCACTCAAACCAATGTGCAGTCACCAACTCTTGGTCCTCTAATTCAAATCTGACTGACATAAAACTAAGAAACGCTGTGTTAGAATATAAAATTTTGGTAAAAAATTCGAGAAAGGAAACAGTGAACTTAAGATTTTACACGCTGATTTACAAATGAAAGAAATTATGCTAGCCGAAAAAAAGGGACAAATGAATATCCGACTCTGATAAACCAATTTTAATCCTCGGGACAACGAAATCCATTCTAAATAGATCAACCTTTACGAGGTGATTTTTTTCGAATAACTCATCGTTGGAAAAGGATAATTCTTATTATTCAAATCAGATATATTCCAAGCCCTTCAGGGTATGTGATTTTGCCTTTCTCCATTGGCACAACATAGAGAGTGTTGATAGAACACAAAGATTAAAAACTCGATTTTTTCGTAATCCTTTTTTATCCTTAAACAGAGTGATAGATTGACTCCTATTAACAGTTTCTGCGAAGCTTATGCATTTCCCAACTTATAACTAGTGAGCATAAATAGTATTCGGGGAGGAGCTATAAAAGCGTGACAGATTAAGTCTGATTTTTTAAAGCAAAAACTAGATATAAACAGAAACTATGTTTATTAACAACTTCTTTTAGTCTATTAGAAAAAAAAAATGACGAATTAAGTAAATTTTTCTTGAATAAATGATTCGTTTATACTTGTGATAAAACATTATTATAAAAACAAAATGATAATACATATGATTATGATGAAAAAACTATACTGCTATCCAAATTGGTCTTGAGCCTTTCGTTTTCCTTCCTAATCATATAAAAATCAACTCTGAGCAAGTATTTCCTCGTTGAAGAAACGATGAGATGGGATCGATATGGATCTTGAATCCCGAAAATCATACAAAAATTTACAAAATTCATATGTACAAATTTTATTCGATAATGGCTGTGCGGTCGAGCGTTCCTCGTGAGAATTCAAAAAATTGAAATATGATTTTTCCAATTTCTTCTCTTCAAAACAGTAGGGGAGGATGGGGCAAAACGGCCCCCCTTCAATCGTCAATATTTTCCGATTCAATAATCCGATTGGGATGAGTTAGAGCTCGTTTTGAAGAATGAAAAATTATCTTCAAAATGAAGTTGAAACAGGGGATTTTCACAATGTCATTCAAAAGTTATTGACAATTGAAGGGGGGCCGTTTTGCCCCACCCTCCACTATCTTTAAATTTTTAAGAAAATTCGGGTTTTTTTAAATGTTTTACACGGAATATTTCATAATTTTTCATCACACTGTGTGTAAAGCTGACTTTTACACACGCTACGTGTGCGCAAAACCCGACTTCACACGCATTGTAATGAGAAATAGGGTTCGATACTCGTGCGAAAAGTGTTCTTTGACCCGTGGGAAGGTAGCACTCGCCTTCGGCGAGCGCTGCACACCTCCCACGCGTCAAAAACCACTTTTCCGCACTCGTATCGAAAGGTACTATTTCAAACAGCCTTCTAAACCTTCAGGTGATTTTTTTAGCCCTCCTTATTTTCAAAAAAAAAAAAAAAAAGAGTTCCCGAGGAGTTCGCGGAATCTACAGAAAGATCTAAAACTTCCTTCGGTCCATCCTTCTAGATGCAATTTAGCCCAATTTATGGTTGAAGTTCTCACAAAGAGCCCAAACAAATTAATAGTGAAAATCAAATACGTTAAATAGTTGTTCCATGGAACGCAGGCGAGAAAAGCCAATCGATTTATCATATCAAAGAAGAAGAAAATTGCACGGGCATTGAATTCAATACTAAATTTATAATCAAACTTTTGAATAATGCGCTGTTATGCCCCAAAAAGATGTATACAAATTCTCACTTTGATCCGGATAATATGATGACACGAAAGTGGCACGTATTATTCGAAACAAAACGTTGAGAAATGAATTAAGAAATAAAAACACACATCGTAATATTCGTGCGTTAAATCCACGATATTCCGATGTGAGTGAGTAACCGGAGTGCAGCGTCAGCGGATTCCGCTCCGGCTACTGGCCTACTGTACGTTACACCTTGCAGGTGTGACAAAGACAGTGATCCGAATATACGAGGTGAATAAATACTCGTGAATTCGGATTCTCTGGGCCAGTAATACGACGACACTTTTATACTTATAGCTTCTTTGTATTTATGTTCGCCTGATACCTTTCGTATCAGACCGAACTTTCAATTGTTAATTATAGTATTAAATAATCGTTTAAAATCAATCTCAATAAAGATTTATTAATTGCTAATTATCGCGAGTGATATTCCCTACAACTGAACCCATCCGCTCGGGTCCATAACATTTAGGTGGCAGCGTATCTTTTGGGACGACAGAGGCCTGATCAACCACTGTCCTATCACAAGGTGATATAGTACGAGGTAATATCTAGAAGATTGAACTACCTGAGAGTAGACTGGTCAACATCCAAAACAACCCTGCATACTCAATCGTATTAAAAGGGCTTAAGAGAGAAGTAGCTACACGGTAAGATTATTTATTTTGGCCAAAGTGATAGATAATCAAAGATGTCAATTGAGGGAACGAACGGCAATCGGCGGGAGGAATCTCCGTCCGACTCCTATTCTCTCATGGGGCCGGGATTCAGACGAGAATTGTTCGGATCCGGTGCCAATAATATTAACACACGGCGGCAATATGCACAGTCGTTAAATTCCAGCATGCTGGCTAGTAATCAGCAGCGTGTGGAAGCTGAGGTTCATCACGCAGATGATGACATACCAGACGAATTACCGGGGGTAAGTCAGGCAAATAGCACTCACCGTAACTCAAGGAGATCTTTGAATAATCCCAATAACGGTGGAGGCACACGGCCTGGCAATCCTTCCCGTACGAGAAACCAGGTTCCTGGGAATCCATTTGAGGAGGACTTGGACGCAATTCACGAATTTCCGGAAGAAGAGAACTCACGAGAGAGTTTTTCTACTCCATCTAACGTTTTCTTCAAGGCAGGAGCGTTCGCTGCAGGAGGATTTCGTCCTGATGCGGGAGGAGCAAATGGGGATCGTCAAGAAGATGCGGCAGATGCAGTTCCAAATGCATCACAGCCGGTTGGAGGGCGACCATCCCGGCGCACCGACCACATCAGGGACAAAATTAATGACATATACGATAAGGTGAGGAATCTTGAACGGGAGAAACGTGAAGTCCACGAGGAAATGGCTCAACGTGTTCTATCAGAAAGGCGCCGTCGAGAGGAGGCAGAAAAAAATTGCGAAGCAGCAAGAGACCTCTTAGAACAGGCCTGGGAAGAACAAGATGCACGGTGCATCAACAAATCGACTGTGAGGAGTCACCTGGATTTAAAAGGTGCACTCCAAATGGTGCGAAATTTCGGGGGAGAGAACGCTGATAAATTAGATTGTTTCCTAAAATCAGTGGAAAGTGCAAAGAAATTAATTTATCCAGAATTACAAGAATTCTTATTGGAAGGAATTCTCGGGAGTAAACTAGATGGGAACGCAATGAAACAAATCAAACACAGGACAATTACTTCATTCGAGGAATTGAGAACTGTGTTAGAAATGCTGTTCGGAAAAACAAAAAATCTCGTTGGGTTACAGATGGAATTCAGTAAACTACAACAAAGGGACAACGAAGATGTCACTAAATTTGCGAGCCGCACAGAGGAAGTCACAGTAGATTATTTGAATGGTCTTCTTGGTCTTCTTAGTCACTTCTCGGAAAGGGAGAAAAGGGCTGCGAAAGAGGTTGTGGAGGCTATGGCTAAATTGGTCTTCGAACAGGGCTTACGTGGTCAACTCCAAATTTTAGTCCGATCAAACCACTATCAAACACTTCACGAGGCCTGTGCAGGAGCCATAGAATTAGAGAAAACGGTTCCTGGCTCCTTTAAGGGCAAAATCGGTGGTTTTACCGGACCTCAAAAAACTTCCACGGGAAATAACAGAGGCTCTTTTGGTCGACAATCCACTGGAAACTGTTTCAATTGTGGACAATCTGGTCACCTTGCAAAAGACTGCCGTACTTCGCAAGGAGGTCAACGCAAATCAACATTGCCGGTTGCGTCAGATCGGCGAAGCGTCAATGCATTTGGCACTGTTTGTAAATATTGCCGTTATGCAGGGCACGAGATTACAGACTGCCGAAAACTGAAGAAACGATTGGGAATACCAGAATCGCAAAAAATTCCTGCGGAGTTTGCAAAACCCGATATGAAGCAAAATAACGCAGCTAATAATAGTAACAGCCAAACTTCTAAGAAAAAGGCTGATAAAACAGAAAATGACAGGACGTTACCCATGGGGACATATCAGGTGATGACGATTAACCCTTCAACAGGACAGAAGAAAGATCTTCAAGGGGACAGCAAAACCATGATCAAACCAGCGCAGTTGGCAGAGATAAAAACACAGATTTTTCTCACAGCGGAAGAATTGAAGCAGCCTACTATGTTCCTGGCTGATTCTGGAGCAAAGGCTTCCCTTGTAAGGAGAGACAAACTGTCCGAAGGGGTCGAGATTAAACCTGGAAGTCGATTTCTGAGGGGAATTTCTAACCAAGACGTCGCAACCCTGGGTGAGGTCAACCTTTTCTTGAAAATTGGAAATAAATACCTGGGACATGCGTTTCAGGTAGTTCCTGAAACTTTCCCATGCATCGGGGGAATACTAGGGGAAGATTTTCTATCTTCACCTAGTTTGAAGGTGGAAACAGTGCATAGAAAGGCACTGATCATCAATGGACAACGATTTCAATTTTTTCAAGATAAGGAGCCTATGAAAATTGAAGCTAGGAGTGAGAAATTGGTACAAGTTTCCACTCGAAGCTCTGGCACGGGCATTGTCAGCCGGAAACCGCTGACATCAGGCATTTACATGGGTGAATGTCTTACTAAAGCCATTGATGGACAAGCGGTGGTGTGCATCATCAACACAACCGATAAAGATAAATTCGTCAATTTACCGACGGTGGAACTGGAGGAGTTACCATCACAGGATTTAATTATGATGTTGGAGAATGGAAAACAACCCGAAATCCAAGATCGCATCAAACTTCTACATGAGAATCTGCGTTTGACCGATCTCAATAAAGAGGAGAAGCGCTCCATTTTGGAACTTTTGGAGGAGCTCAACTCAATTATGCATTTGCCGGGTGACACTCCGGGAATTACAGACCATCTGGAGCATGAGATCCCGCTTAAACCTGGCACAGCACCCATCAACGTCCGACCTCATAGGTTACCGGAGTCTCAGATGGGCGAAGTTGACCGTCAGGTTAAGGAGATGCTGCAAAATGGAGTTGTGCGTCCGAGTAAAAGCCAATGGAATGCACCTTTGCTGGTTGTGCCTAAGAAAATGGACGCATCTGGGAAGGTGAAATTCCGTGTTGTCGTGGATTTTCGTCGTTTGAACGAGGTCACGGTGGGTGATTCATTTCCATTGCCTAACATCTCTGACATACTGGATCGTTTGGGCAACGCAAAGTATTTTTCAACTCTGGATCTGGCTTCAGGCTTTCATCAGATACCTGTGAGGGAGGAAGATAAATGCAAAACAGCATTTTCTACACCATACGGGCATTATGAATTTAATAGGCTGCCTTTCGGAGTGAAAGGTGGGCCAGCTACGTTCCAGCGATTAATGAATTCTGTTTTAGCTGGAATTCAGGGAATTCGATGCTTCGTTTACCTGGATGATATCGTTGTCTTTGGAGCCGGTTTAGAGGAGCACAATACAAGGCTGAAAGAGGTCCTACTGCTCTTGAAAGATGCAAATCTTAAACTTCAACCAGACAAGTGCAATTTCTTGAGGAAGGAAGTCGTGTACTTGGGACATGTCATCACCAAAGATGGAATCAAGGCAGATCCCAGTAAAATAAATGCTGTAAGCAGCTTCCCAGCGCCCCAAAACGAGAAAGAGGTGATGTCTTTCTTGGGCCTAGCGGGATATTACCGGAAATTCATCAAGGATTTCTCCAAAATTGCCAAGCCACTTACAGAACTGCTGAAAAAGGATGTTTCCTGGACCTGGGGAGAAAGAGAGCAGAATGCAACAGAGAAGTTGAAACAGACTCTCACAACTGCGCCAATCTTGCAATATCCAGATTTCAAGAGACCCTTCTTGCTGACAACAGATGCGTCAAACAAGGCGATAGGAGCGGTCCTGTCACAGGGCGAAATCGGCAAGGATTTACCAATTGCCTACGCCAGCAGGACGCTGAATAAGGCCGAACAAAATTACAGTACTATAGAGAAGGAACTATTAGCTGTTGTTTGGGGTGCCAAACATTTCAGACCCTATTTATATGGCCGAAAGTTCACTGTAGTTACTGATCACAGGCCCTTAAAATGGATATTCAACGTCAAGGACCCAGGATCAAGACTCATCCATTGGAGAATTGCATTAGAGGAGTATGAATATGAGGTGGTACACAAAGCCGGAAAATTAAATACCAATGCTGACGCCTTGAGTCGAATAAATGTTGTAACTCGGGCGCAGACAAGGATGGAAACAGCGCAAAATTCAGTCACAGCCAACGAGGTCATTACACCTGCTGACGACGAAATTTCAACGATACTCCACGAATATCATAATACCCCGATCGCTGGCCATCCGGGAATTAAACGGATGTATACAAAATTAAAACAAAAATATAACTGGAAGGGGATGAAATCAGATGTGGAGAAGTACGTTGGAGGCTGCGAAGAATGTCAACTAAATAAATTGGGAAAGGCAACTAAAGTTCCAATGGTCATCGGAGAGAGCCCTCAAACTGCATTTGAGCAATGCGCTATGGACATAGTTGGTCCACTACCCGTTACGGATGCAGGAAATAAATATATCCTGACTTTCCAGGACGCTCTCACGAAATTCAGCAAGGCCATCCCAATTCCGAATCAAGAAGCCAACACAATCGGACGTGCTTTTGCAGAAAAGATCGTTTGCGAATACGGTACACCACGGAGGTTGCTCACAGATCAAGGACCAAATTTCATTGGAGAAATTTTCAAAAATGTCTGTAAACTCTTAAGAATCAAAAAAATACAAACGACGGCCTACCACCCACAGACAAATGGCATTGTCGAAAGGTCACATCGCACTCTAGCCGAGTACCTGAGAGGTTTTATCCAGGAAGATCAAGCAGATTGGGATACGTGGCTGCCATATGCAATGTTTGCGTATAACACCACACCCCACACGGCAACAAAAATGACGCCTTTTGAGCTGATTTTTGGGAGGCGTGCTGAATTACCCACAGCCGTCAAACAGCCGCCCCGTCTGACATACTGCTATGATGACTTCGCCCAGGAACTACGAGAGAGATTGCGTGCGGCTCATCAGGAAGCAAAGGAGGCCCTCGACAAGGGGAAAATAAAGTCGAAAATCCAGTACGACAAGAATGCAGAGTCAATAGAGTTCCAAGTCGGAGATAAAGTCTTACTCAAGAATGTCCTTCGTCCTTTCATAGAAGCATGACTATATGGACCCCAGCCTCGGAAAATTAAAATTTTGGAAACCCTAGAATTTTCTTATTTTAAGGATAAGGAAATTTTTATGGGAAAAACAGGACTGATCTTGCAATGCGTTTATTTAATGAAACCATTACTCAAAAGGTCTAGTCAAAGGAGCACTGAAGGTGTTGTCTGCACGTCGTTGATGCCAGCTCCAGCCCAGATAATAATACTGTGGCTCTTCCCAGCGACGGAGGCGACACTGAGGGCATCGAGCCTTCTCATCTTCAACCCATTGAGGCACGTGACATGGTTGTGGAGCCGGAATTTCATTGAAGAGGGCACGAAGATTGAACACATCTTCCACTCCTTCGACGTCGGAACACACCGGGAGATCCCAAAGGTCGTTAAGGTACACTTTTTCGGACCTACGCCAACGCCTAATCTGCTCCCTATAGCCGATGTTCACACAACCAGGATGGAAGGGATACTTGGTACACTAGAAAATGAAAGAAATAGTGGAAAAATAGCGACTCTAAGCCTCACAAGTGTACAGGAGTGCATAAAAATGGAAGAGGTGTTCGAACTCACCAGGTATTCAAAAATGTGGACGTCAACAGAATGCCGTAAATACGGATGCTTCCGTATATTAACAGGCCGAGTGGTTCTTGAAACGACGGGACCAAGTCGATTCCACACACTAGCCGCACGAATACGCTCGGAAGGATTTCTCGAGCGTAAAGGGCAAGCTT
Source organism: Diachasma alloeum (assembly GCF_001412515.2). Lineage (NCBI taxonomy): Eukaryota > Metazoa > Arthropoda > Insecta > Hymenoptera > Braconidae > Diachasma > Diachasma alloeum. The sequence continues at coordinate 16,466 of NW_021681182.1, read as the reverse complement.
GGATGAGATGTCCTAAATTGCTACATTTGAAGCACCTCTTGGGGGCCGCAGAGACACGTCTGGATGTACGAGATGATGATCCATGTGGTGAACACAAACCACACCTGGAACCTTCTCGACAAAGCTGGTCGAAGGGACAATGGAAGGAGGAATGCCCAGCAATTCCACACTTCAAACAGCGTTTTCCTGGATTCATGTTGAGTTGGTTAATATTGACCACTTTGCTGAACACTTTGGAGAGGACTGTGACGAAGTTGGGGCGACAGGCATTTTTATATTCGAGGGTGTTCCGTCATCAAACATGGCCGTCGCTGAGGTGGCAAAGTACTTCACACCGTACATCATCAAAGTGGGTTAAACTCCCAAAAAATTCTGGAGTGCATCGAACTTTTAAATCAGCAATTTTGGTTGCTGTATGGCTCATGCTAGGGAGCATGGCAGAAGTAAGGGGGGAGGGACATATGGTGGAAAAGTTCATTCACACCCCTGGTATACACTTCGAGCCGATTGGAAGAATGTATCTCAGTAACCAAGTATGGAGCATTGCAGCTTCGACGGATGTGTCACCGTGGATGTCAAGGGCCGATCAGGTCCATAGACATCTCTACAATGCTAAGGAACTCTGTCGACGAGCAGGCAAAGATGCTGGGAATTTTCAACTCATTGTCGAGCAATGGATCGAAGACTTCGCTGAGACTAAAGAAGTCATAGTTGGAATGCTGGAAACAAAAGGGTCCAACAAAAAACGAGGTCTCATCGATGGTTTAGGGACCGTTGCAAAGTCGCTCTTTGGTACAATGGATGCTCAAGATGCACAGATCATTAATGACAGACTCTCGCATCTAGAATCTGGAGTAGAAGGTACATTCAAGAGTTCTCGAAAACAGTTGGAGATAATGAATTCGACACTGTACCAATTGGGCCACACAGAAGAAAATATAAGGAAAAACGAAGAGATCCTGAAAAACTCCTTAAAAGAGGTTATGCGAGAAAACAGAAATGCAACTAGGGAAATACTGAGTAGAATTAACCTGGACGAACATTTCATGATACTAGAAGTCATCTACACTGGAGTGGTACGAGATGCTGCAAAGATAAAAAATCTATTGACTGACTCCAGCGGGTTGATATTAGATACAGGAGTGTTCACAGAGAAAGGATTAGTCACTCTTCTCAAAACAGCTAAATTGCCGAAGGGTTTAAGTTTCCCTTTCGAATTGGAAATAGGCGGGATGTATCAACTGCAGGAGGTATCCACTGTCAGTATAAGCGTATTCAATATGAAAATTGTTACCATGGTGGAAATACCACTGGTGAACTTTCAAGCGTTCGACGTCATGCTGACACATGGCATTCCCGTCCGGACAACGAACGAGTATCATTCGTATTTGGAAGCAACGAACGAACTTCTGGTCGTATACAGCGCAACGCATCAATATGTGCCAATGACAAAAGAACAATTAAGTCGCTGTAAGAGGATCAGGGGACAGTATCTATGCACCGAATCACTACCAATACAAAAGATCAGGACAACGAGCCCCTGTGAAGTACAGATGTTCATGAATCCGAAGAAAATGCCAGAAACATGCACCATTAAACATGTACAACTTCAGGGCCTCACATTAATCAAAATGCATAAAGGAAATAATTGGTTCTTCGTAGCTCCAGAACCCGAAGGGATAGTCATCACCTGCGGAGAAAACGAAGTACGAGATAATCTACAAGACTCAGGAATTCTAAGAGTAGAAGACTTCTGCGAGATCGTTGCATCCGATTTCACCATCAGAGGTCGGAAATCGGAAGAGATCAATCTCGACACGCATGTGCATCCAAAACTGAACCTGACATTGGATAATGTCACAACAATCCAATTACAACACCGAATCTTCAACTTAACCGATATACAACTGACCAACGTGGTCGCAAACATAAAAGAACTAGAAGGGCTCCAGATACAACTGGAGGCTGAGAAGGAGGACCTGGGAGAGGTCCAAAGGAAATTCGATTACCAAGAATTTCTACTACATCCATCATCGATCTTCACATCAGTAATGGTGATACTCGCCCTTGTCCTAGGGTTGTCCCTTTACTGCTGGTGCCGAAGACCTTGGCCTGCACCCAGGAGAGAAACAGCAGATCAAGGAGCACCGTATTTCCCGTAGAATAGTTGATAATTATAATATAAAATGTAAGGAGAAAAATAATTGAATGTATCGATGTAATAGGGTTAGAAGAGAAAATTACTAAGGGTAGCAATTTTCTTCCCTGGCGGGGAGGGATGTTATGCCCCAAAAAGATGTATACAAATTCTCACTTTGATCCGGATAATATGATGACACGAAAGTGGCACGTATTATTCGAAACAAAACGTTGAGAAATGAATTAAGAAATAAAAACACACATCGTAATATTCGTGCGTTAAATCCACGATATTCCGATGTGAGTGAGTAACCGGAGTGCAGCGTCAGCGGATTCCGCTCCGGCTACTGGCCTACTGTACGTTACACCTTGCAGGTGTGACAAAGACAGTGATCCGAATATACGAGGTGAATAAATACTCGTGAATTCGGATTCTCTGAGCCAGTAATACGACGACACTTTTATACTTATAGCTTCTTTGTATTTATGTTCGCCTGATCCCTTTCGTATCAGACCGAACTTTCAATTGTTAATTATAGTATTAAATAATCGTTTAAAATCAATCTCAATAAAGATTTATTAATTGCTAATTATCGCGAGTGATATTCCCTACAACTGAACCCATCCGCTCGGGTCCATAACAGCGCACTAGCCGAATGCCACGGTGTAAACGCATTGAAATACAAGGAACTTCAAGTGAATTAACAATTCAAGTGAATAACATTGAACCCGAGAGACTCGTGGAAACGCCCCAGTCTTTCACTACAACCTGGTTTCCACCGTACAGTCGTTGAGGGATCTTAGAAGTCATGGAGCGTTTCCACCATAACGTATCGCCAACCCAACTCTTCCTAAACTCCTCGGTGGAAATAGGCTCAATGTTTGGGTAAAGTCGTGTTCATGTGGTCAAGGTTTTTCTCCAGGTTCATGCTATTGGACCCATGCTATCCGGAAGATTCCGTTGTTTTGAGTGCATTCTTTCGAAATCCCTTGAAATCAAATTGAGATAGCAGAATTACTCAGAAGATCTTTTTGGTCGTCCTCATTCTGCTATACAAAAAAGGTCCCAACAAAAATTTTATCTTTTTCCAAATTTCCAGATATTCATCAAAAACCCACCCGAAAATGAATTTATCTTGTTTTAATATTTCGGACTGAATTTTGCAGTCCCAAACATCGCTCCATCAAAATTCCGAATCTCTATTCAATTCGTCATTAGCATACCCAGTAAAATTGATTGTGATGATTATTTGATCAATCTATCCTCTAGTTTCATTGAGATGATCGGTTCGATTTGTTTTCAGTTGGTAATCAATCATGAGGTTAGAAACAATGACATGAGACATGGGCTGATGGTCCGTGTCTGATGTCATTGTTTCTAACCTCATGATTGATTACCAGCAGAAAAAAAAATCAAATCGATCATCTCACAACGTTCATGAATAATTTGTTTCCAAATTAGAATGAAATATTTCCAGTAATATTATTAAATAAATATTTGCCTACATCAATGTCACTGATATTTCGCGACAGCGTCGGGCATTTGTTTCCATCTACAAAATGAAGGTTAATTGCTCTTTAAACACAACAAACGACCACTCATCATGAGTCATTTATTAAAGAATTGAATGAGATGAAGGAATTGAGCAAAAAAACAAGAGTATTAATAATGAATTGATTAGTAATTACTGATCTGTTGAGTAACAACGACGGTTACAACAAGTTTTTTTGCCGCTGACCAAAAATAACAAAATACAAGGCTAAACAAACTATGAAACTTACCTGAAGAATGCGTTGAAGATTTCTCTTTCCTCCTCACTATTCACTACACTCTTTAAATGAAAACTTCTGACCAAAAAACTTCCAAAACACACAAAACGAAATTGAAACACGTCTGACCCATTGGAATCCTCGGTGTAGAAGGAAGTTACGTAGATGCCATGGCGGTTATTTCAGCGCCAGTCATGGGTAGCGGACGCCGGATTTTTGAATTAACCCGTTTCATTTTTCATTCATTTGATTGATTGATAAAAACAAACCAATCGAATAATGCAATGACCATTGGATTAGATTTAAATCTAACGCTTTTCGTAGTCAATTGAATTGGAAGTCTATTAAAATTATATAAAAATGATATTGACATTTGAGTAGAAGCTTTTTGAAAATTTCCTGTGTTAGTGGGCGATTTCGATTTAGATGTGTAATTTAAAAAAATTGAATTGAGCTTGATTTTTCTACATAACTCATCTTTTGGAAATTTTTCCTATAGAATCTGATTAGTCGTGAATGAGTTTTTCATTTTTTACCAAATTCATTATGAAAATATTCTATAGAAAAAATTAATAGAATTCGATTTTTCTCTACAACTTATTTTATTGAAATATTTTGTATAGAATTTCTTCAGCTCAAATTTTTAAAGTTTTTTTGTTTGATTTTCTTGATGGGAAGAAAAGAAAAAATAGAATTAAAAAAATTAAAAAATTTGAGCTGAAGAAATTCTGTAGAAAATATTTCAACAGAATAAGTTGTATAGAAAAATTGAATTCTATCGACTTTTTCTATAGAATATTTTGTATTGAACATGTCAATAGAAACGACAAAAAACTTACAGAAAGTTCTATAGAAATCCAATAGAATTTTCTAGCTGATTTGCTAGATTTTGCTATTAAATTTTTTCATACATGTTATAAAGAAACTGAATCAATTCAGCATTATTCGTCTCAGATGCAGATAGAGTCATGAATAATATTGGTGTGCCTAACTATTAATGTATTAATGTTGGACATGACACTTTCTTCAAGCTTACGTTTTGCCATAAACAATAATCTAGTTAGATTGCATGATCTGCCATCTTGGTTTCTCGTTTCAAATTTAGCTCGTTGACCATAAGATCGAAATTTTTTATTCTTATCGAAAATTTGTCCTCCGAAAATCGTAGGGAACCACATCTCATCGATAGAACTATTCATAAGCCAAAAAGATGGGGAATTATGCTGGCATGGTGCAATGATACGCGTTTCCGATGACAATTCGTGGTTTTCATCGATGATTAGTATTTCGTCTTTACATGATGACGAGATACGTTCTTCATCATCGGATTCGTTTTGTGAATCATAATTATTTGAACTGTCAGTTTCTGAATCGATTGAAAGAGCTGATGTGTTATCATCATTTTTATCATTATTTTTTCTGTTTGTCTTGTCTGGAGAATCGGTATCTTCGTCAACAATGAAATTCAATTCAAAATCATCTTTTCTGTCATATTTATTGAAGAAATTTTCATCTATTTTTATACTATTACTGGTATACAACAGCATGGAAATTAGGTACTGTAGAGCAGCACAGACTTTTGAAGGCTTTATCGTTTCATACATTGTGACGTAATTTCCAAGGTTCACGGAACCCCTCGGTCCAATACGCAGCCCTCTGGCACTCACGTAGAAACTAAAACGACAAACAGTTGAGCGCCAGGTCGTTATTACCAGAACGACCACTAGAACGAAAGAAACAAAATCAAACTAGCCCTAAGCTCGAAACAGTCTCCCACTAGCTCCAGACGAAGAGACGTGTATCGGTTCCTGAAAGAGCTTAGACTAGAGATGTGACTAGGTGAACAAAACAAATGAATTAAACTCAGAATTGGGGGGGAAAAATCACAGTATTTAATAAAATTTAAATGACTCGATACATTTCAAGATTAATTGATTGAAAACCCCCCATTTGGTTGTTTCAACCGATCAACAATCATATGACTCCAAAATTAAATAACTCTACAATCATCAAAATAATAAAAGATTCTTTTAACAAAAATCAGAAAGTGCACACTTAGCCAAATTAGTCAAAACCAATTCTGATAATCAAATTGAAAGATCTAATTATCCAAAAGTAAAAAAAAAAACAAATCAAAAGTCAAAAACAATGTCAGAAGAATCATAAAAAATCAGAATCGAAATATCGTCAATACTCATGTAGATTAAACGACACTGAACGATCGAAACTCAAAAATTAGTCTCCGTGACAACTAAAGCTAGCTGTCCGAAACGAATACGAAAACTCAAGACATCAGGCCAGCGAAACGAAGCAAGGTCACGAGACACAGTAACTCACGTTCAATGTCCTTCGAAAGTATCCAAGTTAAATACCATCCAACGAGAGTTCAATCGTAACCGAAATTAAATACTTCAAAATCTCCAGGGTTACGAAACCTCAATGGTTCACCGAATGGATGAATCTAACGTACAAAATTCTGAACCAAAACAAAAAAAAATGAAATCAAAATTCTAAAATTCCGAACGAACTAATATTTCTAACGAATGAGAGTTTTTAACGAAAACAACATAACTAAAAGATTCAAAGGAAACTGTTCACTGGGCGGACAAAATCTCGTCACTATCAAACAGAGTCGTGCAAAGGCGTGCGAAACGCCGAATATTTTGACTCGATTTTGCCTTCACAAAATACCAAAATGTTTAATCACCACGCTCACCGATGTCCAGACGAAAATCCCAAAGAACTCCCGGCTGCATGGCAGATCTCAAAACATCCCAGTGACTTCCAGAAATTCCAAGGAAACCCGGAGAAATACCCAAAGGACGCCAAAGCCCAACATAGCTTCTGAAATGGCGTCGGAAAAAAAAATTCGACAGGCGTGCGAAACACGTGCACGCCGTCACCACCAGAACAGAAGTGATCGCTCGACTATGACAGGTGTCGACGCGATCATCAATTGCGCGGCAATTAATTTCATTGGCCCCCGCAATACGACCATTACTCTCAATTATGATTGGACCCAAAATCTCACGCCTGCGCGCTACTAACTTTGCGCCTGCGCATGACCAAATTAGTTGAATAAATTAACTATTCCAACTAGACCATAATTCCAATTACAATTCTAATAATGTCATCAAATCATAAATAGTCTTTAAGCCCTTCCGGCTACCTCCAATCATTTAATTGATCTTGAATCAATAAATCATAGTATTTCATCGGCACGTCCAGGCCTCGATGATGTAGCAGTCCCTCTCTAATGTAGACTCGCCACTCGTTCATCTGTTCATCTACAACGAAGATCCCCTCAGCGCCATACTCTCACGGTCAACATTCGAAGCTTTACGTGACTCGGTAGATACTCCAGGTTCTATCGAATTCAAATGGGAATTGATGTTCATGCCAATCATCCCTCGATGTCCCTCGTAGTCCAACAAGTCCTCCAATCATTGAGCGTGTGATTTCGTACAAAATTCAAATACAAACAAAATAATCAGTCATACAAAATTAACTCAAAAAAAAAAAAGACTCTCGTTGAATGGTAGGTTTGACTTTAAGTCTGGTGGCAACCAATCTAAAACCCCAAAAACCACGCGAAGGTCTACAAAAACCATGAAATGATTTGTAACGAAAATAACACGTTACAACATATAGCATGTTTAATGATCTAGATGTCGTTTGAATTGAATGTGTAATGTTGACATATCATCGAATTTTCGAGGGAGTACATCAATCATGTCGTTAATTTCTACGTGAATATTTACCACACTGCCATGGATAGACAATTGTGGATTTTTGCAGCAATGGGGTTTCACAGCTCGTATTTGCATGAAGGAAACATATGGTGCTACCATACGTTCTTCTAACGGAGACAAATTCCTCACTTCATCTGGTAGAATAAGGAATTTTACATCAAAGGCACAATTTTTGGGATTTTTCCTTGTTCAACTTGTTTGTGACAATTTTTGCAGATGTAAGTTGATGAGTTATTCTCTGTTTTGTTAAGGAACGATTCCAAATGTTTTGATTTAAATGATAACTTCGAAGAAATATTAGCGGACATATTTTCGTACTCCTTTTCGAAAAAATAGATTGTCACAGCAAATACATACAACATTTGGGACTTGTTTACGATTTTCCAGAAATATTTTGATCAAACGATACTTTGCTTTGAATTTATCATTTTGTGTTGATTTTATGTTGATCTTATTGAGATAAACTTAACAAAATTTCAGTATTTCTATCGCCCGGGATGATATCATTCTCTTACTATGGTTAAGTTTTTCATTTGAATTGAAATTGTGATGATTTCTCATTTGGTTAATTCTTTCAAGATTCTTTTTTTTTTCGTCCTTTGCAAAATTCGTATTCTGACGTAGAATTTTAATGCGCTCTCTATTATTCATTTTTTCTCGGCATGAATATTCAATATTTTTAGTTTCCCTTTCTGTATTTAAATCTGAAACGAATTTGGTAAGTTCCTTGTAGTTTAGATTATTTTTGTTAGACTTTTTGATTATTTTTTTCATTTTGTCACGGGTTTGATACTTGTGTGTATTATTTCGAACTGTTTTTTCATTTTTTCCTGTATTTTCTTATTCTTCAATTGTTCAGAATTCAACACTCTTTCTTGTGGTACATAGCAAAAATTAGGACGCTTATTTTGCATTTGTGTGTGATGAGAGATATTATCTTCAGAAATAGAATTAGAAACTTTTTCATTTACCGGAGTCCTTGAACAGACTGTTGGTCCTCTATGTTTTTCTTTCATATCATTAACTAAGTTTTCGTCAGCTCTCAATTGAAATGTATCAGTTTTCATACCTCCACCAATATGAGCTTGCTTTACTTGATTATTCGTTTTTTCGGTTCTAGCTCACGCCTCTGACGTGCACGCAGTTTGGTCTCATAATTTTTAGCCTCAAATCTCTTCCGCTTCAATTTCGGCATTGTGTAAATATTTATCTGGAGTAATCAATGCAGTATAAACATAACTTGAATTTTATATGTTAAAATCTGAAATTAATTTTAAAGGGCGTTATTGCGAATAAAAACATTCTAATTGAATTCGTGCTCAATGCACAAGTTATAATTATTGGTAATAATTAATTTAAAAGTGGAAATATAACCAGGGTTCGGGACAATTGTAATGTCAAATGTTACTGTATTACTCAGTCACTCAAGTAATTGAATGTGAAATTTTTCTATTAATTGGAAAATGAATAACTCAACGCACTTATGACGGATTACATGAGTAATCAATAACTGAATCGCTCTGAATATCCATTACATTGTCATTGAGTAATCGTGATTAAAAATTCCAAATTATTTCAGTAATTACAAATGAAAATATAGAATTGACCATAATTTTTTCGATCGGAATTTTATATTCAGCCATTTCATATCACTTGCTTGGCAGTTCAGATGAAATATGAATTTTTCACTTCTTTGGATAATCGGTGAGTTTTAATAATACAAATTTACTTCAGAAATGAGTAATGATTATCGGACAATTTTCGGTTACTGATTCAATCATCAACTCAAATCCTAAATTATCCAATTCCGTCGTTAATCAGTGTTACTGATTATTCTTCAATTGTTGATTGTTCAACGATTAATCAAAATGTTGAATTATTCAATTTCTTGAGTAATCATCAATAAACCTATCAATCATGTAATGACACAGGTAATAACAAATAATAAATGTTGATTTCCAAGTTACTAAATTCCTGAAAATCGAAACCGGAAATTGGTGAGGAGGGGGGATTTTGCAAAGCGGCACGTACGTAAATCGCGGTGGCCGTCCGTGGTCCGGCCTCGGAATGGACTCGGAACGGACACGACCGGTTGGTGGCGAAATGAGAANACACGTACGTAAATCGCGGTGGCCGCCCGTGGTCCGGCCTCGGAATGGACTCGGAACGGACACGACCGGTTGGTGGCGAAATGAGAAGTTTGTGTCCATTTTTCGTGGCCATGAACCCCGAAAAGTACAAGTCCCCCGTGACTTAAAAAGGGTTCCTATATCGTCAATTAGGGGGTTTGAGTGTTGGGGGTTGGAGGGTTAGGGGGTTTTTATATCCTTAATTTGAATAAGCATTGTCTGAGCCTCAGTCTCGAATCTTGAACCTCTACCATAAAATAAAAATAAATGTGAATTTTTTTAAAAATGAAATTCAAATATATATATATATAT
>NW_021681182.1:0-108 GCF_001412515.2 Diachasma alloeum | reverse complement strand
GTTTTTCATAGCGCCGCGATATTCGTCGCAGTTATAATTTTTTCATTAGAGAGATTAAAGAATGAAACGGGAGTTGTTGGGTGCGGAATTTAATTGTCCATCGAACAG
>NW_021681181.1:6692-10049 GCF_001412515.2 Diachasma alloeum | reverse complement strand
ATTTTAATAAAATCAAAAATTGTATTGAAGTAAACTTTTATTTTAAAATAGCAATTTATACGTTCATTATTATTATTGTGTTCTCTATTTGACAAAACAGAGCATCTGCATCTGAAGTACAAACTGTCTAGGTTTAACCTCAAATCAGACTCACATGTGGGACATTTTAATTTANCGAGACCTCGAGGTGGGGTGTTGGAGATAGCCCACAGACATATATCGGGTGTCATTTTTCGTTGGTATTGGTTCATGGAAGGTGTGAAAAGAGTTCAAAATAATTAGTATGTTGACTTAAGATTTTTTCAAAAAATTATTGTCATTGGCCGCTGAAAGTAATATAACCCAAGTTTTACTTTTTAGGGGGAGGGGTTGAGGGGGGAAATCAAAGTGACATCGTCACAACAGTCAAACTAGTGTATTTAAAAATATCTCAGAAATAGCTGATTTATTTTGAAAGATATCTCCTTTCTTTGTCCTCAATTAATTGATCCACCTAAACCACATAAAATTGATTAACTAACGAATAATTGAAGATTACAGTTTTTAAGGCATAAATTACTTGGAAACCGGGATGCTACATGCCATCTATCGACTTTCCAGACCTCTATATGAGGGAAATAATTAAATAATTATCAATGCACAAATTCAAAAATCGAGGCACACGGGCTCGAACACAAGTGGGGTATGATGCCACATCTTCTGTTTACCGGACAGGTGCTTTGCTTTTTTTCCAAGGTTTTTATTCAATAATAGTAAGTTTTTACATATTTACATAACTTAAAAACTAGGATAGAAAAACTTTCATGTATAATATCAGATATTTAATTACTTATGGCCCTTTAGTGGCACTCAACCTTATATAACATCATTTGCATATCATTTCGTAATAACTTGCTATTTTAAGTATTAGGTGTGTGAATATGACTCCGCCCTTTCCCAACAGATGTCGTTTTCAGTATTGCTTACGTGCACTAATAAATGGCAAAACTTGTATTCGATAGTACTTTATGTCAGCTGTCAAACGCACTACGTGACATTTGGTGGAAATGTAAGCAACAAGTGTTTTTACCTCCGTGACAATGTCGGTTTTCGTTCCAAGTAAACATCATTTGCGGGAAATGTTATTGCACTATTATATTGCAAAGAAAAGTGTAGCGGAAACTCACCGTTTGCTTGTGGAGATTTACGGTGAGCATGCTCCATCTAATACAACTTGCAAGGAATGGTTTCGACGATTTCAAAATAATGATTTTGGCACTGAGGACAGAGAACATGGAAAACCACCAAAAAAATTTGAAGATGCTGAATTGGAGGCATTATTGGCAGAGGATTCTTGTCAAAGTCAATCAGAATTGGCTGCAGCATTAAATGTTGAACGATCAACTGTTGCAAAGCGTTTAAAAGCAATGGGAATGGTTCAAAAAGTTGGTAACTGGGTTCCATATGAATTGAAAGAAAGAGACATGGAACGTCGAAAAAAAATTTGTGAAATGATTCTTCAAAGACAGCAAAGAAAAGGATTTTTGCATCGAATAGTCACAGGAGCCAAAAAGCTTATGTGAAGCCAGGTGAACCCGGCCCATCCCAGCCAAAAAGAAATATTCACAGTGCCAAGGTTATGCTCTGCGTTTGGTGAGATCAGAGAGGTGTTGTATATTATGAGTTGCTCGTACCCTCTCAAACTATTAATGGAGAAGGTTACCGACGACAACTAATGCGTTTGAAGCAAGCCATAGAAGAAAAACGACCAGAATGGGTGAATAGGCACAGCAAATTAATTCTTCAACATGACAATGGCAAACCGCATACCGCCCGAGTTGTGAAAAGATATTTAGATGGACAGGACTGGGAAGTGCTACTCCACCCGCTATATTCACCAGACATAGCTCCTTCGGATTACCACTTATTCCGAACACTGCAGTCAGATCTTACGGGAGAACGGTTCACTTCATACGAAAGTATCAAAATTTGGCTTGATAATTGAATTAGCTCAAAAGACCAGGATTTCTTCAGGCAAGGAATACGTAAATTACCTGAAAGATGAGCGAAGGTTGTGGCTGCAGATGGAGCATACTTTCAATAAACTTTTCTTTAATTTTCTAAACAAGCAAATGTGTTTTATTTGAACAAAAAAGGGCGGAGTCATATTCACACATCCAATAGTTGAGCAAAGGTATTTTTGCATATAATATTTAACGTTTTTTAACTAATTTCATGTGCTTAAAAAAAATAATTTTTGCTGTATGAAAACAAAAGCACAACAGGGTATCCACATAGGAGAAGAAAGTACATCGTTTAGTACATTTTGATGATGTGGTATTATTTAAAAAATAAATCACAGAGATTTAGTAAATATACAACTGTAATTAATACGGAGCTATGATTTTTATATTGTATTGATTATTTAGTACTTGTGATACTAGGAACTAAATTACGAATAGAAACAAAAGTAATTTTCAGTTCTAAGGAGGTCGGTAATTGTGCCTTTGGTATCTCGAGGTTGGATTATTTTTATTTTTGTTAAATTGTTTGTGAATAATTTCCCGAGAAGCGAGTTCTTTAATATATTTGTCATTATTATTCAACCACCAGTAGTTTTTATTTGTTCTATCAAAGTTACTAACGTCAATTTCGGGGAAATCCCTAGAGTATATCATTAATTTGTTTTCAAAGTCGTCAATTGGGATTTTTTTGACGTTTTTGTGTCTGCTAATGTGATAGAGGATGGGCCTGTGCCATTGGCCTTGGAACAGACCCATCTTATCATATTGAATGAAGTATAGGGGTTTAATGTCCGCGCATCTGGCCCGACCGATTGCTTTCTCAGCTGGGAACACTAGTAGAGATTTTTAGGTGTCGTTATCAATGGATTTGAGTTTGTTATAATAATTCCTTGCTAATCGGAGGATAAAAATATCATTTCTGGAGATGTTTGCTCTATCGCAGAGTAATTTATTGCGCACCATGTGGTGATAGTTGGAGTAATGAGACCGACAGGTGCTCTGCCAATTGAGCTATTGTGTCAGAGATTATAAGGGAGATTGCTAGCGCCTATGGAAATGCTTCAACCGCAAAATTTCGTAGCGGTGGCGCAGAACTAATTTTGAGTATGTACCTGTAAGTAAAACAGGGAGCGTGTGAGAGCGTCGATAACGGCGCATTGTGGGGGGGAACGCGTATGGGGGAATCAGAGGGCGGAGCGAGCGGTGATGTTCGCTGTCGAGTAGGTGAGGGAAACCTACCGCAGTTCGAAACGCCGACGGGCGGCGGAATCCTGCCCTTAATATAACAATCAATTTCTCCTTCCCTAATGAGGACGAAGGGATGAAACGGTTGCCAATCGATTGAAAATTGAAT
>NW_021681181.1:6418-6523 GCF_001412515.2 Diachasma alloeum | reverse complement strand
ACAATCAATTTCTCCTTCCCTAATGAGGACGAAGGGATGAAACGCTTGCCAATCGATTGAAAATTGAATCCTCAACTGATTGCGATCTGTTTTATCCCTTCATCT
>NW_021681181.1:5999-6212 GCF_001412515.2 Diachasma alloeum | reverse complement strand
AATTTTTCAAGCGCCGGAGGATCCCGACCGATTCTCCGGCGGCTGTGATTAAAAAATCCATTTCTCCTCCCCCTGCGGAGATTAACGGATGAAACTGATGACGATCGATTGAGAATTGAATCCTCAATCAATTGCGGTCGTTTCATCCCTTCATCTCAATTAGAGGGGGAGAAACGAATATTTGAAGCATGGAGTGAGTCCCCAAACGGCTCT
>NW_021681181.1:5587-5656 GCF_001412515.2 Diachasma alloeum | reverse complement strand
ATTGCGGTCGTTTCATTCGTTCATCTCAATTAGAGGGGGAGCGATGAATTTTTCAAGCGCCGGAGGATC
>NW_021681181.1:5103-5336 GCF_001412515.2 Diachasma alloeum | reverse complement strand
GATGAATATTTGAAGCATGGAGTGAGTCCCTAAACGGCTGCTCCCATTGAAAAATCCATTTCTCCTCCCCCAGCAGAGATTAAGGGATGAAACTGATGACAGTCGATTGAGAATTGAATCCTCAATCGGGGAGAGCCGGTTGGGGACTCACTCCATGCTTCAAATATTCGTTTCTCCCCCTCTAATTGAGATGAAGGGATGAAACGACTACAATCGGTTGAGGATTCAATTCT
>NW_021681181.1:4562-4862 GCF_001412515.2 Diachasma alloeum | reverse complement strand
ATGAGCAGACCGTCATCAGTTGAGGATTAAATTCTCAATCGATTGTCACTAGTTTCATCCCTTAATCTCTGCTGGGGGAGGAGAAATGGATTTTTCAATGGGAGCAGCCGTTTAGGGACTCACTCCATGCTTCAAATATTCATCTCTCCTCCCTTAATTAAGATGAAGGGATGAAACGACCGCAATCGATTCAAGATTCAATTCTCAATTGATTGGTACCAGTTTCATCCCTTAATCTCCGCTGGGGGTGGAGAAATGGATTTTTTAATCAAAGCCGCCGGAGAATCGGTCGGGATCCTC
>NW_021681181.1:4197-4327 GCF_001412515.2 Diachasma alloeum | reverse complement strand
AGTTTCACCCCTTAATCTGTGCTGGGGGAGGAGAAATGGATTTTTCAATGGAGAGACCCATTTGGGGACTCACTCCATGCTTCAAATATTTGTTTCTCCCCCTCTAATTGAGATGAAGGGATGAAACGAC
>NW_021681181.1:2284-4020 GCF_001412515.2 Diachasma alloeum | reverse complement strand
GGATTTTTTAATCAAAGCCGCCGGAGAATCGGTCGGGATCCTCCGGCACTTGAAAAGTTCGTCGCTCCCCCTCTGATTGAGATGAAGGAATGAAACGACCGCAATAGGTTGAGGATCCCATTCTCAATCGATTGTCACCAGTTTCATCCCTTAATCTCTGCTGGGGGAGGAGAAATGGATTTTTCAATGGGAGCAGCCGTTTAGGGACTCACTCCATGCTTCAAATATTCATCACTCCTCCCCTAATTGAGATGAAGGGATGAAACGACCGCAATCGGTTGAGGATCCAATTCTCAATCGATTGTCACCAGTTTCATCCCTTAATCTCTGCTGGAGGAGGAGAAATGGATTTTTCAATGGCGAGAGCCGTTTGGGGACTCACTCGATCCATAAATATTCGTTTCTCCCCCTCTAATTGAGATGAAGGGATAAAACAGATCGCAATCAGTTGAGGATTCAATTTTCAATCGATTGGCAACCGTTTCATCCCTTCGTCCTCATTAGGGAAGGAGAAATTGATTGTTATATTAAGGGCAGGATTCCGCCGCCCGTCGGCGTTTCGAACTGCGGTAGGTTTCCCTCACCTACTCGACAGCGAACATCACCGCTCGCTCCGCCCTCCGATTCCCCCATACGCGTTCCTCCCCAATCTGCGCCGTTATCGACGCTCTCACACGCTCCCTGTTTTACTTACAGGTACATACTCAAAATTAGTTCTGCGCCACCGCTACGAAATTTTGCGGTTGAAGGGTTTCCATAGGCGCTAGCAATCTCCCTTATAATCTCTGATTGTGTCCTCCTCCGTATCTCCGAATTTCAGAACTTGTGCATACCGTCGAACTATCCCCACTCCCCTTACCCTTCCCGTTTAAGATGGCACGAGAGTAAAAAAAAACTACCGAAATGCGGGCAAATCTGAGCTCCACAAATTCTCTTCATTTGGTGAATTCCGAGGCTCAAAAATTATCAGCACCAAATCCTTAGTACTTCGAAAATGTTATGGAGCAAGTTGAGGGTCGTCTGAGAAGGATAAATTTTTTTTTTTAATTTTTANTCAGCACCAAATCCTTAGTAGTTCGAAAATGTTATGGAACAAGTTGAGGGTCGTCTGAGAAGGATAAATTTTTTTTTTTAATTTTTAAAATTAAGAGGTGGCTGACAGCTGTGAGCGCCACCATCTTGGAAGTACCTTGCGGTCCAGGGATGGGGATCCAAGCATCATGGCGACGACCAGACCTGTCAACCACCTCGTATTTTTAATCATTTATTAAAAATATTTATCCCTCTCACACGACCCTTAACTTGTTCCATAACACTTTCGTGGCGCTAAGGATTTGGTGGTGACCACTTTTGAGCCTCGGAATTCATCAAACGACGAGAATTTATGGAGCTCAGATTTGTCCGTATTTCGATAGTTTTTTTACCCTCGTGCCCTCTTAATGCCATACTGAAATAATCACAAAGCAAGAGATTTTACGACTGGTATATTGAATATCTATATTATCCCCGGGCTAATTTACACGGTCACCTTAGATGTTTTTAAGGCATAAATTACTTGGAAAGCGGGATGCTACATGCATGTAGCATCCCGCTGGTTATTTACGAGTGTGAAGTTTGCTGCATGAGCCGAAGGTGAGTGCAGCAATCACTGCACCCGAATTTCATATACTATTTTTTGTCAAGGCTGGAGTCAAAAAGTACGACCGCGGGCGGAGAGGGATGGGGAGGGGGGGGGG
>NW_021681181.1:0-2212 GCF_001412515.2 Diachasma alloeum | reverse complement strand
GGGGGGGGGGGGGGGGGGGGAATCCCTACACCCCCCCCCCCCCCCCCCCCGCCACTGAAGAAAAACCAAACTATTCCAAAGAAAAAAAATATCTTGATGAGAGTTGGGTAAAACGGACCGTCTTCAATCGACAATATCGCCTGAACAAATGATACGATTTGGACAAATCACACTGAGAGAAAAAATTATTTCTGCCAAGGATTGATATTCTCGTCAGAAGATAATATTTTTTCAGAATGAATTTCTCCAGGACAGTCATTTTCAGAGAGTCCAAGTCTATCCTCAAAAATTACAGTGATGTTGAACAATCTGATTATTATGCTACATATGACCTTGACAAAATGTTCTCCGATATCGTCCGGATTTTACAAATTGGCGATTTTCTCAGGTAAAGAAAATTGGAATAATTCCAAATGTTAATAATTATTATTGGAGTTTCTTCGAGGTCATATGCAGAAGAATATTCTTATAGATCACCATAATTCTCACGCTTGGAACTGATTTCGGAGCACCTGGAAATGACTGGCCTGGAGAAATACGTTCCAAAAGAGATATTTTCTTCTACTAAGAGTATGAAAAAGATATCACCAATAACATTTTCTTGGAAGGAATAAATTTTTTTCTCAGTGCAAGTTTCATTTTGAAGCTCGAAAAATACCTTCCCAGTGAAAACAAATTTGGAAAAGTTCACTCTGCCGTTCTCGAGTTATTGACGATTAAATACGGTCCACCTTACAGCAGTCTTCCCTATATAAATTAAAATGAAATTATCAACAAAATGGCATGTATGAAAACGTTCAATAGAAACACATAGCGCATTCGTTAGTCAAATCTATTCATTTTTTCTATAAAATATTCTGGATTGAACATTTCAATCTATCTATTTAAAAAAACGCGGCGAAAAGCACCGGAATTCTTCAATAGAATCACCGAAAAACTAATAGAATTTTCCAACTAATATGCACTAGGTATTTCAATCATGCTTTTTCGTACATGAAACATTTATGAATGCGAAATTTGACATCGTATTTTCCTGGAATTTCAAATATCGATAAATTCCTTATCTAAAACGAAATAATATGTCCTCTCAGAGGAAATGTAAATAACTAGAACATAATGTCTAGAGACATTATACTCTAAATATTCGTTCAATAGGAGAGAAAAATTTTGTATTCTGGAAACGTCAACCGGCCACTTGAGGTTATTGCAGGCAACTTCATGTGGCGCTGGTGTCGCTGACTGATTGCTCCAAACGTCACTTATTGCACTGTTTAGTTACTTACGGCCCTAGGTCATAATAGGCTACTTATCACACGCCAACGCACCGATCGGTCGCACTTTTAACGTAGCCGTAGCAAAAAAACATCAAGGTTGACTGTGTAACATAGCCCGGGGATAATATGGAAATTGGATGTAATTCTTAACGTTGACAATTTCATCGTTATTAAGTATTAAGTAATAGAATCATTTTAAAAAAGTTTTTCCAATTAACTTGAGTATTCTTCAGTTATTATTAGCATTTATGTCGCGCCGTGTAATAAGTCGAGTTTATCGCACGCTGCGCTTCGCGCAGCCTGCTCAAAACTCGACTTCTGCACGACTTGACATAAAATGTTATAGAGCAATCGGTAATAAATTTCGTTTTTAACGAATGTGTGTACAGACCTCGCCTTCGGCTCGGTCTGTAAACTACACATTCGTTGAAAACGAAATTTGCGCCCTTGTACTCTAATGTACTATTAAAGACTCTAAGCCCATTCTTTAAGTTGATTGAACGAATAGTTTTTGTAACACATGGATGGATGGATGGATAGATGGATGGATGGATGGATGGGTGGGTGGCTGGGTGGATGGATGGATGGGTGGGTGGCTGGGTGGATGGATGGATGGATAGATGGGTGGATGGATGGATGGATGGATGAATGGATGGATGGATGGATGGATGGATGGATGGATCGATGGATGGATGGATGGATCGATGGATCGATGGATGGATGGATGGATGGAGGGATGGATGGATGGATGGATCGATGGATCGATGGATGGATGGATGGATCGATGGATGGATCGATGGATGGATCGATGGATGGATGGATGGATCGATGGATGGATGGATGGATGGTGCGATGGATCGATCGATCGATCGATCGATCTACCTCACCATTCTCTCTGGCACGTACGCTACCTTCCTATAGTCTCTCTCTCTCTCTCT
>NW_021681180.1:56064-56647 GCF_001412515.2 Diachasma alloeum | reverse complement strand
GAAATTCGTCGGGGGCCGATTGACCATTCTTATTTGGCTAGACCCTTTGTTCCTAATAGTCTGAGTCTTCATTCCAGCCTCTCTTCCCCTGGAGCAGTAGCCTGGAAAATTTCTTGTAAAAGGTTTGAATCGTTCAACGCAGGGTTATTGAAACCCTACGTATTCTCTACCCCCGGGACAGCTGTGACGAGGCATATTCATTTATTTTTTATTATTTTTCTACATATTTTTTCCCACTACACACTGTTCCCTAAAATGTAAATCCCGCCACCGTTGGATACCCCTTCCTTCACTTTTCCCCTCATCGCCCCTCTACCCCTGCCCCAGGACATCACGAAGCCATCAGCCGAAGGAAGACATCAGTTCCGGCCCCACCCGATCAATTGGAGAAGCCATCGCCTCCTGAAAATTCCCCATACTAGACCCCCGAATATTCAACACCAGCAATAATCCCTTGCGAGACATCCCTGGATTGTGGTCATCGTCACCACTCACCCGTGCTGATTGGCCCCGATTGCTCCCGAATTAAAACCCGAAGGACATCGACACCTGACGAACCCCCACGAATCGCGAAGGAAAAGAA
>NW_021681180.1:35626-53229 GCF_001412515.2 Diachasma alloeum | reverse complement strand
AGGTGGTTCAGCCGAGTCATAGGGCATGTAAACTGACCCTACAACCAAGCTCATTTTCTTCCTTGTCCCAGGCCCAGATCCACGTGTGCCACAGCCAGGTCTCCCTCACTAGCCTGTGAACAGAAGAAAGAGTTTAGTCCTTTAATAACAATACAAGATCCAATTTTTTTCTGAGTGTTTGCGTGATAGATTCTGCCACAACCACTGAGGCCCTTAATAGCATTGCCCACTGTCCATGGTTCTTGGATCAATGCTATGACAANATAATGATGACTACTTTCCTGGTACCTCTATGTACTCTTCTTCTGACTTTCACCACGATCCTTCGCAAGCAGCTTGACAGTTGCTTTTTGAATCCCGCAGTGCAGTCTGAAGTTGCAGGCTTTCAGAACAGAGAGTGATCGGTCGTCTATCAGCGCAACGAAGTGGGCACTTTTCGCGTCCCTGCTCTCACTGCCCCGAGCGACAATCCACTCCGTGGCCTGCAGTCCTGCATTCTGTTTCTCAAGGAAGCGCAGTGCTTCTTGAGCGGTTAGATCTGGGTCTTCCACGTGTAGTACAACCCTGTGCTTCTTGGGAAGCTCTGAGACTGCGACCACACGTACAATAAGCCCAGCTATTTTGTTTTCGGGGAAAAGGCTTTTCACCATTGCCACACCTTCTCTTTCCCAGATACCGTTGAAGTTGGGTGCTTTCACCCCATCAGGTAACGCCAGAATGGCCCTCTTCAGGAGTTTCTTCACCTCCGTTACCTCTTCAGTGCCCAGTTTCTGATCCGGATATGACTCCGGCATAACTGCAAACTTGAATGAGCTCGCAGTATTCTGAGCATATGTGCCCTGATCCTGCGTTCTCATTCTCTTTTCTTTCGGTCTGACTGCGGGGCTTGGTGTGGTACGCTCTGATGGAAGGCGTTTTAGTACCTTCCTCACAGCCCCCTCCCCCTTCCCCTCATCGACCTTCGCTGCTGCATCCGCCAAGGTTGCAATCTCCCCCGAGGTTTGATGCAGCTTCGCTCTCTTGGGACGTCTTCTCTCGGCTCCACTCAGTCTGATCCGATTCACATCGGTAATTATCAGACTTAAGCCTTATCAGACTTCGTGTGTTCACCATCGCTGGCTCCACCCGAAGTTACTTTTTCAATACTGAGATTTTTTAGATTGGTTTCCATTTTGGTCCCACGAGGACCGCGGTTAACCGTTTTCACCTGATGCATTGCCCAGGGCTTGGCTTGTCTCGGGTGGGTTACACCCAAGACTACACTCAGAGGTCGCCCAGGTTTCTGAGAGGCACTGTTAGCGATACAGCTCCCCCTGTGCCACGCATCCTTAGGCACGGTAAGGCCGAGGCCATGGCTTACGCCGCTCACACACATGGATTGGGTGGGATCCTCTTAGCGACCACGGGCGGCGGTAGTCCTTAAGACCTCCACCGCCCGCGACCAAGCCCCCTCACTAACGACAAAGTGGGAACCCAGTAGAGGGGGTGAATTTGAGTTAGGAAAGAGATTCATTACGATAGAAAAGGGAAACAATGCGTCGAGAAAAAAATTTTCTCTGAAATTTTTGGGTTTTTTCGCTATCTATGAGAGCTATCCAAAGAAACAAAGGTGTCAATTAATATATTTTGCTCATAACGATGAAAAGGAAAGCCATCATGGAAGAGACAAGCAGTACACCAGAAAAATGTGATTTCTTCGCAATTTTCTTATTTTTTCTCCTTTTCTCTTTTTCTTCTTCTTTTCAATCTTTTTTTTGCTTCTTTCACCTTTCAATCGACAGTTTTCCCTTCTGCTAGATGGGAGGGACTATCAACAACATTATAAACCTCCTTCGAAAGACAAAGTACTCATCCAAAGAAGTGCGAAACATGGAAAAACACGTTTTATTTTACTGTAACGACCTTCTTACATTTTTCAATAAGAGGCTATTATTTACCGTCTCCAACTACCACTTGCCCAATTGCACTGATTTACTATACATCTATTCATCACGATTACTGTTTTCTAAGTGCTTTCTGCTTTGTTGTTGTTATTTGTTTTCGTTTCGGAAAAACTTCTTGGTTTTCCGCAGCCGAATATCGTTTCATTAACAATTGCTCTCCCGGTTTTGGAATGAAACAATGGTGTTTTTGAATGGCTGGAATAACTTTGGTACTATCAAATCTTTTCCTCAATTCAGTTTTTATATTCTCATGTTCGTCCTTGGTGAAAAAAAAACACATCAATTCCTTTGAAATTTTCTTTTGACCATCGAAACAAAGCATCTGGCGTCAGGATGGGTTCACCATGGACGATTTGCATGCTTCTACATCTCGCTTGTCTTTTGAAAACAGCACCCACACCGTCACAAGCTCCTTTACCGTGTGCGGTTGCATGGAAATGGGCCTCTGCATCTATTCCAAAATCAGTCTTGTGATGCAGAAGATTAGCCATTTGGTAACGATTCTTGTAATGCTGTGCAGCTCCTCCGGTGACATAGATGATTCTCTCGACATCTTTGCAGTTATTCTTCACATGTTGTATTAGAATTTTCTGTACCAAGTAAACAGCTGCGGTATCGTGAGTAGTACTATCTGACAAAACAACTAAACTCCGATACTGGATCTCATTTCCTTCGCGATAGTAGTAAACAGCGGGATGGACTGTACATTGGTCATTGTTGTAGTGGAAGGATTGAGCAGCATCAGCCACAACGGCATAATTTTCTGAGAAATCACAGTGCACTAGTACTTCGCAGTTATTCAAATGCTCTTTTCAATCTTTAAAAAAAGCTGATTGTTCTTTAGCGATGAAGTGATGGGGTTTTAATACTTTTAATCATTTGACAAGAAGATCGACGAAGTCATCCATCGCAAGCGTTTGTGTCTGCAAGGTACACCTGTCAGTAGTTTGCCACACGCGAAATTGGACAGTTTCGACAACAGAATCAGAAAGGAGCTTCTTCAATTCCCATGAGAAGGGTTTCACTCCAGGGCAGTCGTTACATTCATCCAGATAACAGGCCGGGGTTGGATTTGTACACATCAGTTGTGCTAGACAATCTTTGTAATCCTTGAGTAGGCAGGGGGAATCTTTAGTTAGAGTGGCAATGTTGACGGCTTCGAGCATTAATTTGCAATTTTGATTTGCTCCCGCCAGTACACATTGTTTTGGTTTCAGCTCAGCGAACTTACTAAATCCAACCAAAGCCTCTGGATGAGTATTTTTGTACTTCCTATGAAGGTGTTTCACATTTTCGAGTATCATATGCTTTTGCTCTACTTTCTTCTCTCTATTGATGTTGACGGATACTTTATCTTTCATCCCTGGCATGACACGACTATTCTCTAGATAAAACTTGTGTACTTTCTCGACCGTTTGTTTTGGGAGTGAATGGCCTGCTTTCGCAATTGGTAAGGTAAATAATCCTTTGATTTCTCTCAATTTGTTCGCTCTTGACGCCATGTATCTCGTAATGCCAAATTCAGAAGCGATTTTCCGCTCGCCCCACGACTGTGGAAGGAACGTCAAGATTTGCAAGCGCTCACCGTACTTTTCCAGATCATTGAATTTTTTCTTCAAACCATCCAGCATTTCTTCTAATTCTATTTCTCTCGAAGATCGATAGCGCTTTGATAAAGAAGGATCAGCGTCACTTTGGTCATCTTCCGCATCAGAATGCATGGGGGAACTGGAGAATTTAGATACATTGTCCACTTCTTCATCGATTGAAATGCCGGTATCGTCGAGATGGAAAGACCAACCTGATCTCAGAGAACTGTTCATCACATCTGGGCTTGGTTCGGGTGTTTCGGCTTGGGGCTTCGATATCTCGGGTGGGGTGTCCGAACATCGAAGATGTGTATCATGAAGATTCACCATTGAGACGGGTGGAATCACATAATTCGGGGCCATTTTCCGGCGCTGGCCACAGATTTTCGCAGACTTTGGTAGAAACGGAAACTTCTTGTGTGTTGCCGAGGAAATGGGCCGCAAAACCAAACCATTGTATCCCTTCTGACCAGGAATCCGCATCGGATTCGCACACCTATCACTTCGCGGCATTTTATGAAATGCAAAATTATCAAATCCAATGCAAAATTATCCAGAAAATGAGGATTATTCCAATAAGTAACGTGAAAACTGCTTACCTCGATACAACAGACAGAAAAATGCGAATCGATTCGCAAGGAATTGTACAACGATGAAAACTTAATGAGGAAGTAGAAGTTTTCACTCAAACTAGATCCTTAGGAAAAACTGATGATATTAAATCAATGAATTGATTCTTTTTATTTTCTTTTCTCATTTGTTCGGTCATGATTAGGCGAACTTCCGATGATGATGACACAGTATAGCTCTCATAGAAAGCGAAAAGACAAGAAGAATTTTCAAGAAAATTTTTTTCCCGACGCATTGTTTCTCTTTTCCATCGTGACGCATCTCTTTTCTAACTCATATTCATCAAAGGTATGGATTGAAATATCAATTTCTCAATAAAAACAAGAAAATTTAGGAACCAAAAATTTTGTCCGGTACACTGGTTGTCTCTCCCACGAAATTTAGGAGTAGAAGCTTCTTTACGCCTATGGAAATTTTTTTCCCTGAAAGTATGAATGAAAACAAAAATTTTGTTTTTTTATTTGTTCGAATCGGATGCGCCATTCGAAAGTTATGAATTTTTGAAAATTTAAAGTTTGGTAGTCATTATCTCAGAAACAAAAAATCATGAGGCAATGAAATTTGGCAGGAATACTGTCTATATATAGTAGTTCGAAATGCGGCAATCAAATCATTTTTTCTAGACAAAAAACATCCGGGGTGGCTGAATTGACATGGAATGTCCCATATTACGATAGAGTAAGAGTTATCAGGGGAAGAGCAAAGCAGACCGCGCTAGCATTTGTGCGAGGTGTCGGCGCACTCCGATGCATTGATCAACAAACTTGATGGTGACAGACAGAAATGAATCAAATTAAAAACCTTCCTCATCAAATTAGTCATATAATTTTTTCTTTAAATTTTTTCCCCACATCTAGCCGTTAATGAGACATTAACACTCTTAGGGTTCATGATAGGAAAAATTAGTTACAACGTTTTTGTTTATTATAATTTTGCGAGTAAGCAATACGATATACGAAAAAAAATTCGCATCAATATTGTGGCCCAAAAAGACGGTTATCCCACTTTGCATCAGCGTTCCACTTTGCCCCATCCCCCTCCCTATTTCACCCTTTTTGAACCCAACCAACACCATTATTCTTTACTTACTTCAAGAATTGTGATCGCCCAAGAAGAAATCCAATATTCAACTGATAATGAATTAAGTTAAATTCAAGGGTGGTTTACACCCTACACCACTTTTTTCGAAAAAAGCGAAAACCTGTATTTTTGACGTTTGCTCGCTCGTTTAATAGCCATTCATACTATTGAAATACGAGCGTTATGTTTTTTCACAAATTTTTTTTGGATTTGAACCCCTATTATTTTTTTGGAATTGATCCTATTCAAATGCAACAAACGCCATTTTTCATCATTTTTATTAAAGATTATCATGCATTTGGTTTCGTTCTAAAATTTTGAATACCAATATATGAAACAGTCAAATGGTCCTGAAAACCTGTCAACTTCGGAGGTTGGTTTCACCCCCTAAAAATCTTTATCCGCAGAAAAAAAATACGGATACCTTAGATTTTGATGGGGAATAACATATTTCAAGCTCATCGAAATCGGTGAGGGACACTCGGGACGGTTTCATTGTTAGTGAAAACGTCACAATATTATAAGAGTTAGAAGCATACCAAATTTTAAGTCGCTATCTGCATTTTTTCTTGAGTTATCGTGCGCACAAGATTTATAATGAAACAAGCAGGGGGCAGTGAGCATGTGGCAGGGAACATCTCACTCATTATTATTTTTTTTTACTTTCTTTCACATCAATAAATTGATGGTGGGCTCCCGAATGGTTTTTAGCGTAATAAAATTTGATTTTGCTGAGAATTTAAAGAAAATCTATACCACCATAAAATCCGTGCGTAAAACAAGCACTTTATGGGCATTAAAGGCTTTCAAAAAGTGCACTTTTCAGGCAGTTATCACACAATTTTTTTTCTTTAGTTGAAATCGTTTGAGTAGTTTTCGAGATATTTTCAAAAAAAGGTTCATGAACAACAATTTCATCTAAATAGAAAAAAAGGCGCGCGCATTTACTTCATGCCCCTCAAGTTAAGCTAAGTTATTATCATAGATGATTAATATTTATTTATGGTCCATACTTTTCTTTAAGGATCGTTTTCACTATTAAAAAAAGAATGGCATATTTTTTGTGAACAATTTTTAAAACGATTCACTTTTGGACATAATTGGAATTTTAATGGGACGTGGAGAAGGACTTGAAAAATTTTATGATAATACATATATGAAATATAAGCATATTATATAACCACGCGTGAGGTGAATAGACCAAGAGGCGTGGTTTGGGTGAAACCATGCTTCTGAACATTATAGAGAGACTGTCAATACCCTGTCGCCTTATCTAGAAACTCGCCTAGATGTGTTTGGGGAAAATGGGCTAACGTACTGGCGTTCCGACTGGGCGATTCTAGAGGCGCTATCGACTTAGACTAGGGACCAACGGCTAGGTGAGAGGACTAGCGCCCCCTCGATTGCCGTCGAGCTGATTGGTGGTGATGGGGTAACGGATGACCCACCGCCGCTGAGATGTTCAGACTAGGGGGAGAAGGCCCTAGTAGAGTTCGAGACAGTGGCTAACAGGCACTGGAGTCGAGCGGATGAAAATCGTCCGGTCCTCGACAACGGCCGTAAGTGGCATTAATCCGTCATGGATTATGGGGGTTGTGAGCTGTGAGGACAACAAAATGGACACTCAAAAATTTGCGAAAAAATTTTTTTTTTTTCAAAATTCAAATTTTTGAAAATCGTTTCAGTGGGCATTATGGACACCTGATAAATCTGTATGGACGGGACTAAAATGAGCACTCAAAACATTTTCAATAATTGATTTTTCAAAATTGCTTCTTGGCAAAGTCCACAACTGAGAAATTATTCAAGAGTGGGGTCAAATGGACATAAAAATTTTCAAAGGACATTTTCCAACAGAATCGTGTCGGTATTTTTTTATAATTATTATTTATTATTATTTATTTACTGCTTTTAGGATACAAAGCCCCATCGCAGAGGGGGAATGATATACATAATACATAAGAATTGATAATTAAGAAAAATATTAGTTGAAGAGAAAAAAGAAAGAAACTTGAGTACAAAGTAGCTTTCTGGAAGGGAAAGGAAAACAGGAGCCATGTCTGACTGTAGTTTAAATTAATATCAACTTATAAACAAAAGCTTATGGTAGCTTGCAAGGAGCGCAAAGAGGCATCAGTGATATCAATTGATCTTCTGGCAATTAGACAGTTCAGTAATAGCTTATAAATGTTCTTATTTTGAATATAATCAGAGTTATACAGTATAAAGCTAAGGGAGCAGTTCGAGAGATGAGGGAATTTTTTAAAGAAAATAATCCTGTGTGTTAATGTCGCTGTAAAATTTAGACAGAAATGTTGGAAGGAATCAGGCTCATTGAGGTCACAATACTTGCATATACTATTAGGACTAAACTTAACTCTACTGTTGTTTAGGTAAAAATAACAACTATCAAAGTTCGCAAGACGAAATTGTGCTAATATACGTTTACAGTGTAGGCTATGATTCTCAGTTAGATAATTCGATTTCCAAAGTGGGGCTTGGGAGGGACAAGGAGGTACAAGTTGACATGAAGAGGATAGTTTCCAGCATTCAATATCAGCATTTCTGAGGATTTGTTCATAACAATTCAGTATTTCACAGGTATTGGAGGCTAGCTTGTAATAATTTACATCTTCCCAGAGCTGTACATGTCCAGTTAGCTGTAGAACATTTCTAATTTGAGATACCCAGTTATATGAGTCATCTTGACTGCAATTGAGGCTCAGTTTAACTAGTCTTAGAATGCAAATTTTCGGTAAAAAGGAGTCATTTTGTTTGAGCATTTTCAGCAACCAATCCCAAGTTAGTTTCATAGTTCTGTATCTTGTTTGGGGGAGGTTTGTCTCAAGCCTGAGAGCCCATCCCGGAGTACATTTAGGGAGATTCAAGGTTCGTCTAAAGAAGTCAAGTTGAGCAGTTTCAAGGTCTACGGTAGATAAAAGGTCCCAAGCAGGTACAGCATAAAACAGAGTCGAGGTAACAAGAGAATTGAAGAGGGTGGCATAAGTACTCCAGGAGCTGACACCCAGTCCAGACAAACCTCTTAATGCAGCTCCAGTTGCCATTTTTGCCTTGTTAATTGCATACCTAGCAGTTTCGTTGCATAGACCGTTTCGAGAGAGAGGGATGCCAAGATATAGATATTGCTTGACAACCTCTAGCTCAGCGCCTTTATACATCTTAAATTTAGAAGGTAATTTTTTTAGTCTACCGGATTTTTTGAAGGCCATAATTTTAGTTTGTGAAACATTAACTGCAAGGCCATTAAGGTCACAGTATTCTCCAAGAACTCTGAGTGCTCTCTCCAAGTTAATATGTGAGTCCACAAGAATTGCCGTATCATCAGCATAAAATAACATCAAGACGTCAATAAAACCATCAATGTTTAATCCCGAGATATTTCTATCTCGAAAGAATTTCTCGAAATCTGCAATATACAGTATAAACAGAAGCGCACTCAGAGTTTTGCCCAGCAAAACTCCCTCAGCAACATCAAATTTATGTGATCTTTCATTATTACAGTTTATTTGAATTTTAGCTTGATCATAGAGAGATTTAATTATTCTAATAAGTTTGGAACTAACGCCCATTTCACTCAACTTGGCCCAGAGCTGGTGATGCGGAATCGAGTCGAAGGCTCGACGAAAATCTACAAATATAGAGTATACTTCACGTCTTGGAAGACGAAGTTATAAATGTACAGCAGAGAGCAGTGTGAAGATTGCTTCGCTGCAGCCTCTACCAGCCCTGAAGCCAAATTGAGATTGTGGGAGTTTGCAATTCTCCTCAGCCCATTTTTCCAGCCTCTCTTTCAGGATATAAGTGAAAATCTTAGTTATGTGGTTAACGAGGGCGATACCGCGATAGTTATTAGGATCAGCTTGGTCACCTTTTTTAAACACCATGGACAAGAGGACATCCGCCCAAGCCTCTGGACATGACTCAGTCACCAAAACAAAAGGTCTACGAGGACTATCTTTCCGGAGACAGGGAGAGAAATATAAAATTCATTGGAGATGAGATCAGGTCCAGTTGCTTTGTTGGATTTTAACTTTTTGAGAATCGAGTCAAGTTCCGTCATCGAGATTTGTTTTTCTAGAGCGGGAACAGAATTGGTGGTAGGAATAAAAAGGGGGAGGTCTCTTTGTGGGTAGATATTACTATAGAAGTTATTCCAATTATCCATTGAGACTTTACAAAAATAATTTCTTTGAGGTTTCAACTTTTTTAACGTCATCCAAAAATTTTTGGAGTCTTTTGAATTATTTAGGGCAGATGTTAATTTATTTTTAAATTCTTTTTTCTTAATATTAATGAGAGCCTTATATTCCCTGCGAGCTTGGTGAAAGGCATTTCGAGAAACAAGGCAATATCTGTTACGTTTAAAGGCATTGCTGAGCTTCGCAACTTCAGATTTTTTATGCTTGATAAGTGGGTCTTTAGCCCAGGGGTGCTTTGAGTCGCTATGTTGAGGCTTGGAGGATCTGTAGAGAGACTGCAAGAGGCCAGCTTGAGACACAGCACTGACCATTGAGTTCTGCAGTAGGCTATTCAGTCTATCTGGGGAGACATTAGGAGCATAGGAGAGGGTGCAGAGGTCAGAAGCAATGGATTGAGTAAATATTTCAGTGGCTTCAGAATTATGAGGGGCCCACTTGGGTTTGGTGAGGGTGTTACTGGTGGGAGAGGCAGCGGTAGAGGGAAGAGGCGAGGTAGGTAAGGGAGAGAGAGTATCTGCAGAGGGATTGTGGTCCAGGTTGGGGTGAGAGAGGGTGAGAGTTACAGGAAAATGGTCAGAGAAGGGCATGGACAGGTCAACTGAGAGGTCCGCAACGTAGTGTAGGGGAGATGCCTTTACAAATATCAGGTCGACACACACTGGCTCCATTGTGGTTCAAAAACGTCCAACTGGCAGGTCTGTCGCCCTTCACCCTCCCGTTTAATAGTATAAAACCATTCTTGGACATGAAATCCATGAGAATAGGACCACGATGGTTGACAAATTCATCAGAGTTAACGATGTCTGGGTAACATACCGAATCAGCTAAAACGTCAGGTCAAAGCCACCAACTCTGGAGTTAAAATCACCACCAAGGATAACTAAATCGTTCTCATAAGCCAGCTCGATTTGGTCCAAGAGCCTCTGCAGTCTCCCTAGAACAGATAAGAGGTCTAGATCAGGTTTAATGTAAATATTTCCAAGAATAATGCGTATATCAAGAGTTTCGAATTTACAAAAAATCCAGGTATTAGATACTTAACAGAGAAGAGGGGGTAATTGAGAAGGTCCCAAGGCCACCACTCGGGCGACCAATGTCCAGGGTATTTGTAGCATTTCTCCAGTGGCAGGTGAGGCCTCGTAACAGGTAGGATGGGTAGAGAGGCGTTGAGAGCAGCCAGGTTTCGGAGACACAGAAGATACTAGCATTACGTGTAGACAGGTCACTCATTGTTAGTATTTTTTTATAAAGAAAAATTAAAGTCGAAGTTTGTTTGAGATTAAGATATTAACAAACAAACTTCGACTGTATTAAATTTTACATTGAAGTTTGAAATATAAAGTGGCTTTGAATTTCCTGTTTTACTCTTGAAATAACTTTGAAATCATTAATTTTTTTTCAATGATCAATTGCAAGCCCTACACATCTGAACTTTTGTCCATTTGCGAAATTTGTAAGATGGCTACTTTTCTACTCACAGAGGAAATCACCATAAAAAATTGGCGGAGAGGAAGATAAATGCGCAAGGAAAAATTTGATTTACCACCCCCCACGACGAACGTCAAAAATAATTTTTTTTTCATTTTGAAAATCGCAATCATGACTAACGTTTTAGAAATTGAATAAAATTGTTGAAACATAAAAAAATTGAGGAAGAAATCAAGGTGTTCATTTTACCCTGTTTTTTCTTACGACGCAGTCTTATGGGAATGTGTTAGTTTTTATGACCTTTAAATGAAGTCGGCAGAGTAGATTTGATCGAATTCAACTCATTATTTAAAGCTGGTGTCTATATTGTCCCACCCACCCCTATAACAATATCTCGAATTTTAAAAAAATGGAGGAAGATCTAAGGTGTTCGAGAACGTTCTAGAAAATTCTTAGGTTTTCGAGAAAATTCTAGGAAAATTCTCCGGTTTTCGAGAAAATTATAGGGATATCCTTGGCGGACCAAGTTGATAGTTGGACTCTCCATAATTTCCTGTGTTTGAGATAAAATTGAGAGTCAGTTGAGGGTCGGAGTGACGAGGCCAAAAATACATTTTATGCAAACCGATCTCTTTACTTTCGACTTTTTTTAACCAGTCAGTAGGCGCGCGGTTCCACCACCGTTCTTGAGACGCGCGATGAGGGACTCGCTTATCGGCTTCTCGTGATAATAGAGCCAAATATGGCTATAGGCGGCGTTGTTCGGCGTTCTGCGGCACGAGCCCCATACCCATAACGCGTCTAAAATTTCGACCGAGCTGAAGAAAATATTCTTTTCCTACTCAACCCTGACCAATGGACGACTTTTATCGCCACGAGAGTCAACTAGAAGTGTTACTTGAGGCATATAAAAAAAAAATCAGCAAAATATTTGCGCTTTTAGGGTATGTTTCCTATGGAGTGAAAATTTTTGTGAGGGAATCGCTCATAGCGCGCCTACTGACGGGTTAAAACAGACAATTGGATTTACTATTTTTAGTGACTTCTTCAATTCCAATCAACTTTTTTCAGAAGTGGAAATTTGATTTTGGAATTTTGATTCTTAACTATTTCTGAATCTATTCTCAACTTTTTTATAGTTGACAGTTGCATTTTTTATTCTCTATTTTAGTTCTTTAATGCCTAAAGGAAGTTAGGTGGTGTTTGAGGTGAATTTGAAAGTGAATTTCTGTGGTTCCCGGTAGCTTAGTCGGTAAGAGTGCCCGGCGCGTATCTGGGAGACCCGGGTTCGACTCCCGGCTGGGTGAAGCGGAAATTTTTTCTCTCTAAATTCTAATTCTCTTAGAGTTCTTTAATGCCTAAAGGAGGTTAGGCGGTATTTGCGGTGAATTTGAGAGTGAATTTCTATGGTTCCCAGTAGCTTAGGCAGTAAGAGTGCCCGGCGCGTATCTGGGAGACCCGTCGAACGACTCCCGGCTGGGTGAAGCGGAAATTTTGTCTCTCTAAATTCTAATTCTCTTAGAGTCTCTTAGAGTTATTGTCTTTCAATCGACCTAATTTTTTTGAAAATTAAGAGTTGTATTTTTCATTCTCAATTGTCTCACAATCTACTCTCACCTTTTTTGAGAATTGAAAGTTGAAATTTTTTTTTCATGAAAATTGGAATGTTTTTTTAAAATTCTCTCTCAATCTACTTGAAAATTTTTGTGAAAGTTGAGAGTTGGATTTTTCATTCTTAATTGTTTTTCTACTCTCAACTTTTTTGAGAATTGAGAGTTGGATTTTTTGCTTCCGAATGGAAGCCCTGTATGCGTCAAATCTGAAATTATCATTTTTTGTGCCAGGATGAGTAATTTTGGTCTTAGGAGTTCGAATATGCAGTTTTTAGAAGGGACCACAAACGTTAGTCGGTATCGAAACGAAACTGCGTTTTTTGCGTTTCGTTACCAAAAACGAAAGTAAAAATGAAACAAAAGTAAAAACGAAAGTTGACTAACGTTAGTGCCGCAAACGAAAGTAGAAACGAAAGTCGACTAACGTTAGTGCCGAAAACGAAAGTAAAAACGAAAGTCGACTAACGTTAGTGCCACAAACGAAACTAAAAACGAAACTCGATAGTTCCTTCTCGAATACAAGCTCATGATGGAAATTTTCCGACGGAAATTTTTACTTACCGGTAAATTATTTTCAATATTGCATTATTTTCGCCTATTTTCTCGTGAAAGAAAATTAAATTGATTAAATATACATTATTTGTTCATTTGAATAATGGTTTATTCATATAATTTACGATCGTTATATATCTATTAATCTTAGGCCCGTGCAGCAAACCCTGTTAACTAACGAAATTCCAGGATAAAATCTATCGTCGGCGTAAACTATATTCTGAGAGTCAGATCCTTTGAAAGTTCAACTCATTGACCATTTTGTTTTTCGCTCTATAACTTTATGTGAGTTGATTTCAATTTATTCCTGCTCCTGGAATGAAATCGAGATATTTTAATCCATTAAATAACTTTATGAGTTGACTGATAAGGTTTTATTTCCTTCTATTAAGCTCATTTTTTATAAGAAATCTTGTGAAAAAAATGGTAATAATAGAAAAAATGACAAGAAAAATATATTCGAAAAATAAAAGATCTGTGGGGCATTGCATGTTAACTCCACGTTGTGGGAACTCTCATCATCCTCGACCGTATAAGCCATTCTTTCTGTGGTTATGAGTGAAACAAGATGACAAATTTTCCGATTTTTTGCTTCCGAATGGAAGCATTGCCATCGGTCGATTTTCTCGAACCTCCAATTTTGCGTGAAAATGATGTAAAATGGTCTGAAACGTCAAGATCAGAAATTTGAGCACGGCGTCCATCTGTGCGCATGGTCAGTTGGTGGTCACTTTTTCGAAAATTGGAGGAAAAAAGGGCTCAACTTCTTCAAAAAAATCCAAAATTTCGTGAGATTATAGATAATGTTACGTCCTAAGACTAGATGAAGCTACTTTTTCCGTGTCGACTGACCCGAAGGATTAAACTTTTAATAAGTGTTTTTATTTTACCTTATTTAAATTCGGTTTGTCGATGGCGGAGGAACTCTAGTTTTTCCCTGAGAGTGTCGAGAAATTTCTGGGTAGCTGGGGTAACCTTGAGTTGATCCCTACGTCGCCGAAAAACACAGGCTGGCTTATCTTGTAGGAGTAGTGGAACGGATAGGGGTGTAGATCCAGGTACCAGATGACCCTCAAGGTATTCTTTGGTGAAATACCGTTGAGATGAGGAGGCTTGCTTGTGAAGAAATCCTACTCCAGGCTCGATTCCCTCTGGAGTTTTGGGTGTTGGCGGCTGACTCCTGTGAACTAGTGGTTGACGTTGGAGGGAATAGTTTCCCACTGAATTCTTCTTAACTACTAACCGGAGAGTTCCGATTGCAGAAACAGTCGGTTGAGGTGGTTTGGGATCCGAAAATATCGCGTCGAGATCCACTTGTCGAGGAGTGCTGTAAATAGCACGAAGTTTTCGGAGTTGGAATCTACGGCCGGCTCGGTGCGACTTTTTCTTCGGCATCGATCTGATCCCGGGGAGATGACAAGGAACGGGTCAATGAGAACGGGCAAACTCACTGCTCGATTCTCGTGGAGGAGGAACCTGGGCAGTATTATGCTCGGGTTCCGGGATAAATGAGAGAGAAGAGTCGGGCAGTATTATGCTCAACACTTCAGGAGGTTTAATGAGGTGTAGCCGAATCCAGGTGAGTGTGTGAACTGTCTTATTATTTTAATTTTCCCATATTTTATATCCATTTTATTTCCGGTGATTCGAGTTAGCAGAATTTTTCATCCGGTGATTTTTGGGCTACTCAGCACTCAGATGTTTCTTCCAACCGTGGGAATGCTGAGGTGTTTAAAAGAATGGCGCGTGGCAATGGCTTTAAAAATGCTGCTGCCTCGTTCATTGTTTAGTTAAAAGTATTACATCGGTAGATAATCGGTGATTGGCGGCATCTGGTAACTGGTTACCGACGACAGTCAAGAACCCATTACCCATTACAGTGGGTAAGTGATTATAATCTATCCTTAATTTTATATCTATTGTTGTAATTTAACTTTTTCTTACTTTGTTGTAGGTCATCTCAGTCATCACTCGAGAAGGAAGGACGTAACAATACTAATAGCCTCTAAGTCTGTGCCAAATTTCAGCTCAATCGATTCAGCCGTTTCTGAGAAATCGCCACTTGTTTTGAAATGGTTTTTCGCAAATATCTCGAAAACTATCCAACCGACTTCAATTTTCTTTCTTTCAAAATATTTGTCTTGATGTCTTCTATCAGAATCATTCAAAACATGTATACCCGTTCATAACAAGTTTTCGAGATATTTGCATTTTTCTGTTTTTTGCAAAAAATAATTTTTCGCATGCTAGCTTCCTTAAAAATTGATATATTAACTTAAAATTTCGCACAAAGTTTTCTCTCAGTAGTGAAATGATTGATTTCAAAGATGAGCTAAATCGGATCAATAGTTCCTGAGATATTTGCGTTTGTATCGAAATCTATTTCATTGGATATCTCAGAAAGNGCTAGCTTCTTTAAAAATTGATATATTAACTTAAAATTTCGCACAAAGTTTTCTCTCAGTAGTGAAATGATTGAGTTCAAAGATGAGCTGAATCGGATCAATAGTTCCTGAGATATTTGCGTTTGTATCGAAATCTATTTCATTGGATATCTCAGAAAGGAATTGACCGATTTCAAATATCTTTCTTCTAAAATACTTGTCTCAATATTTTCTATCACAATCATGCAAAACATGTAAACCGGTTCATAATAAGTTTTAGAGATATTTGCATTTTTCTGTGTTTTGCAAAAAAAAATTGTTCGCACGCTAGCTTCTCTAAAAATTGATATTTTAACTTGAAATTTGGCACAACGTTTCCTCTCAGTAGTAAAATGATCGAGTTCGAAGATGAGGTGAATCGGATGGATGATTCCTGAGATATTCGTGTTTGTATCGAAATCTATTCTATTGAATATTTCAGAAACAAATTAATCGATTCAAATTTTCTTACTTCAAAACTATTCGTCTCGATTCCTTCTCTCACAATCATTCAAAATGCGCTCGATGCTCCTTATCTACGCTCGCCGAAACATATAGAGAAGTTTACATAAATTTCTTAAGAGATTCTCGTTTTTTTTTCTCGAAAAACTCCTTGTTTTTCCCTGTATTTATTGTAAAAAACGACATATCAAGTTGGGATTTAGACAAAATCTCCCTCTCATAACAACATTGTATGAAGAATTGCAACGGATTCATTCCGGAGCTCACTACCAATGAAATTGGTAGAAATGAAGGAAAAATAAAAAGAGTTGATACACAAAGTGACATCCAAATGGCTTCTACCCCTGATTGTTTACTCATTTTGTCAGCATTTATGATTTTTTCATTTTTTTGTTTTTTTGAATGCCCTGCAACTTTCGGATAAATCAACCAATTGAACTTTTTTTTCAACTACGCGGCTTCTTACGTACTTTTTATATTGAAATAGTCCATTCTTTTTATTTTCAGTTCTTCGACAAATTTTGTCGTAGGAACATGCAAAAATAGCTTTTTCTGCAATTTTTATGACATACCAATCCTCCAGAATTCCCAAATCTTAATAAACTCTTTATCTACATAAAGAATAATTTTTTTTTCATTTTCCAAAATAAAAAATTCCTTGAAAAAAATTGATTCTAACGAAATACCTACTGTGACCTTCGGTGAAATATTTTTTTCTCAATGTACTCTCTGAATTTTTTTTTTTTCAACCCTCTGAGTATTGCGGGCGTTTCCATCACTCCACACACTTTCCATAAGAAACGCCCGTCCCCACTCCGCCGGACAAAGTACGACTCAGGCTAATATTGGACTCAGAGAGCTAATATAATGAGTGGAACCTTGGTGAGAAACAATTTTTTAATCTTTTCACGATAAAATCGATGGAAGAATATGGAAAATATGCGCGGAGAAGGCTGTTTTGAGAAGAAAAAAAAAGTTTAATTAGTTGATTCTTCAGGAAGTTACGGGAATTCGAGGACAGACTTATAACTGAATCAATATGCTCAAAAATTCTGATAAAAATAGGAAGTCATCTCAACTACTGAAACAATCGGCCATACGGTCGACAATGGTGAGGATTTTGGCCACGTTGAGTTAATATGAAATGTGACCCATATGATTTTTTTCCATATTTTTTTTATATGTGAGGCCAATGTTCACGTTTTAGTCTTTTTTAGTCTGGAATATACTTGGAATATATTATCTTTCTTGAGGAGAATAGAAGTGATTTTTCGTTTCGTTAAAGAGGAAAATTTCATTCCCACTGTAATTCCCCCTACGAAGCTAAAAAACTCAATTCTTCTCTGTTTTGGATTTTTTCTACGACAAACTACTTATCATTTCATTCAACCATATGGGCGTCACCTTGAATTCTCATTGCAAGAAGAATAAAGAAGTCAAATCACCGTCTCATTGGGTGATGAATATCGATAAATAAATAATAATATTGATACATATAATTCCTCTATATTCCAACGACTGAAATTAAATAAATTCAACCGTTAGCATTTGATGAATAGATCAGCTACCATATAGCAATCTGAAAAAACGGGAAAAGACCAATAACACAAAGAACTCGGAAATGCTTGAGTACATCCAAGTACAAGATTTGAAAATTTATTCT
>NW_021681180.1:29463-32516 GCF_001412515.2 Diachasma alloeum | reverse complement strand
AAGGTAAGAGTATAAAACTTTGCGTCGTCCAATAATTATAAAATTCAATAATTTTAGCTTTGATTTTAATGTGACGATTAAAACATGTCCATTCGACGCTAAAATCCTTCTCTGGACATAACAGCAAAAATTTCATGGCGCAGTCGGTAGGACCCGCCTTTTTTCCAATACTCTTAGCTTTTTAATATTCTGAAATGTTTGAAATCCATTCTAGTCAATTTAATTCAATTCAATTCTAATCTATTAAAATTTTAGCTTTGGGAAACCTTTCTTAAATTTCAAATATTAGACTTTTCTTTGCAACATTCAAATTGTTTTTGAAATAATTATAAGCGAAAATTTTGTTTTCTTTTCTCAATTTTATTGGAAAAAAAACAATTCACATAGAATCTTAATCCAAATTAACTCAATATAAAATTATTTAAATTATCAACTAATTAAATTATCGTCAGAAAATGGCGAATCCGTCCTTCGTTAATATCTGTTACTCCGGAGACTCGGGTGACGCTGATCAAACCGTGTCCAGTTACGAAGAATATGTCAAAGCCCGAGACATTGCAAACAGCATTCCCATATTCTCCGGTACAAATGAGCACTGCTCTCTGGACGAATTTGAGTATGCGTTGAGATCAAATCTTGCCTCCATTCCTAAAGCAGACGGAAAGAAAGAGGAATATATTAGGCAAATACTCAAGCGCCTTTTACAAAATTCGTACTGGCGAACAAACCCCTCTTTTCTGTAGAAACTATTCTTCCTCACCTAATCAAGAGATTTAGAGGTCAATACGTTCGGTCGTGAATGTGAATACGTTATGTGAATAGAATACGCGGGCTGTTGAAAATTAAAAATGAACCTCTGGAATCGTTCTTGGAGCGATTGGCAGCACTGGTCCAGTTCGGTCTGGGGACGATTTTTGGAGAAAATGAAGCTGAAAAACAAGTCCTCGAAAAACACCTCCAGACAGAGGCCATTAAACGGTTTAAAGAATACGCCCCTGCAAGCGTGAAGGAAAGTATTAGGCGCAACAACCTAAGTAAAATCTCAGAGATCCTTACACAACTAGAAACAGACGAATTCCGGGATACAGTCAAAGTACCAGCGTTGGAAATTGCTGATAACGGGCACTACAGGTACATCACGGAGTACCCCTCGATTCCAATCCATTCAGGGGGCTCTCTACCGTCTGAACTGTACGGGGAACAAATGCCACCTCAGCCGAGATACCAATACCAACAAAATCGGTCGTACAGTCAGTCATATCATCAGTCAAATACCCCGACACCATCGTCAAGCTACGGTCACCGAAACTATTCCGGACAGAGGAGAAATCAGGACCCTTCACGAGATCTAGTCACCGCTCTCCTCAATGAATATTTGCCATCCAACCGGAACAGGCAAGGCAACGGGTACAGACAAACGCCACCTCGACCACCGGGGCAACCTCCATCTATACCAGGACACACAGCTCATCCTGGTGACCCCCCTTCGCACAGCTTTAACCCCGTCATCGCCTACGGTCAAACTCCGAACGACGAGGATGAATCTGACTATGAGGAACCAGCGGGAACTGCAGAAAACCCTATCACGGATCAGATTCTAGCCCTCGCTAACATCTTGGTAGCCAACCAACGTCCTCATGTAGCCCCATTCAAACCTAAACAGAACCTTTCCGATATGGACGAGATCAAAAGTATGCTGCAGCAGACCACAGCCTCACTCCAACAGCTTGCGATGAGTTTGAGTAACCTGCAGACTCAGAATCGTCCATCGTCAGACTTCAGACTACTCTCTAGGCCTCCCTCAAGGGAACGAGAAGGGAGAAATACCCTGCGGAGCCCTACGAGAACTCAGCAGAACAGAGCCAGCCCATCCACAGAGGGAACAATTCCAAAGGAGACTTTAAACGAGATTGTTGCTCGCCAATTGAGTGCGATGACGAGCGGCCAAAAGCAGCACTTACTCCACACGATGTCGAGCATGCATCCCCGACAGTAAAACCCATACTGTGTAGAGTTACCGGAGGTCCTCAGATTATCCTTCGAGGACCAAATGTCGTCTCCCCAGGTGTGAATGCATTAATCGATACCGGAGCTTCCATAAAACTAATATCGTTCCAGTCATTGGTAGAAAACGCCCTCATCGATACCACAGAAACAATCGGAGTCGTTGGGCGGTCCAATCACGTCCTAAACTCCCTCGGAGTAGTTCGCCTCGCAGTGCATCCTGAAGTTCAAATAAAATTCCATGTGATTCCTCATCAGCCAGGCGGATATGGAGCCATCATCGGGGATGAAATGTTGAATGAGTTGAAAGCTCACATCTCCTTCAACACAAGCAACATTAGCTTCAACATCGCCCCATTGAAACCTATACATTTCTGCCTCCCCAATTGTCCAACGAGAGGAAAACCTTGCCGGATTGCACTTGGCGGGGGCGGCCCAAGGATAAACCTGAAGGTGAAAAACCTCATCGGAAATCGACATCGATTTCTCTTCGGCACCGGAGCTGACATCAACCTTATCGAGAGGAGAGTCATCAAACCCGACGTAAGAATCGAACCTCCTAAGATACCCTATCTACTTGGAGTAACGGAGAACGCGTTGCCAATATGCGGTTTAGTTCACCTAAAAATCTTTGGCTCTCTCGTACCATTCCACATCGTAGATCATAAACTACCTGTCGAAGGAAGCGNTCCTGAACTCCCTCGGAGTAGTTCGCCTCGCAGTGCATCCTGAAGTTCAAATAAAATTCCACGTGATTCCTCACCAGCCAGGCGGATATGGTATAACTACGATAAATTTTATGAATCAACCGTCATCCCTCCAAGAGCAAGAATGGCCATCCATATCCCTATCCAGAAT
Source organism: Diachasma alloeum (assembly GCF_001412515.2). Lineage (NCBI taxonomy): Eukaryota > Metazoa > Arthropoda > Insecta > Hymenoptera > Braconidae > Diachasma > Diachasma alloeum. The sequence continues at coordinate 29,654 of NW_021681180.1, read as the reverse complement.
ACCGAATTATCGGTCGGGTATTTACCACAGATCTCCACAAAACCAGGCGTCTATCTAGGCGAGAGTGTGGTCAGCATTAGGGAGGCGAATGCCTGTCTCTTCGCCATCAACATCACCGAAGAACCAGCTCACCTCCATATACCACCCCAAAAGGTAGAGGAAATCGATGAACTCCTAGAAAGAACCGAAAT
>NW_021681180.1:29085-29344 GCF_001412515.2 Diachasma alloeum | reverse complement strand
TGGTTGGCTTCCGGATGGATGCCGCGTTGAGTTTCAGCATTGCGCCGACGTTTCGCAAACATTGCAGTCTGCATCTTCAGGGCTATGAGCTCCGATTCTGAGCTCCGATGTGTGGGGGCAGTCCTTATATACCTTCCCTTGTGGTGGTGGGGGAAGGGGAAGGGTTTTTAAAAAAACCGAGAGGACGGTTTTCCAAATGGGGTTCACTTGATATCCTCTGTCCCTGTTGAGGTTGTTAGGGTTTTTATGGATCTCCAAA
>NW_021681180.1:28269-29046 GCF_001412515.2 Diachasma alloeum | reverse complement strand
GTCAGCCAATCATATGTTTTTAATTGATCAGCTGGTCAATTAAAAAACCGGGAGGACGGTTTTCCAAATGGGGTTCACTTGATATCCTCTGTCCCTGTTGAGGTTGTTAGGGTTTTTATGGATCTCCAAACCCTCTCGGTATTTCCTTTCGAAATACCCTTGAGACTTGGCCAGCATTTTGGCTTGGTCGTAGTGGATATTATGTCCAGTATCCATCCAGTGTTCAGCCAGGGCAGACTGTTCTATGTGACCGTATTTGGAGCACCGCTGGTACACATCTCCATCATCTCCATCATCTTCTTTGATCTGTGTACTGATCTTCCACCCGCTTTCTCCAATGTACACTTTCCCGCATGAGCAAGGGATCTCATACACTCCTGGTGTACTCAAGGCTGGTCTTGGATCCTTCGCGCTCGGCAGCATCTGTCCGATCTTCTTTGGGGGTTGGAAGATCGTTCGGATGTTATGTTTACCGAGTACTCTGCTGATGCGTTCTGTTGTGCCTCTCAGATAGGGGAGGAGGGCCATTTTAGGTCTTTCCTGGTTTTCCTCAGGAACAGTCTCCTCTTGGAGAGATGAGAGCTTGCTCTGTAGCTTTTGCTTGACCTTTCGAATTTGTTGGATGTTATACCCATTCGTGGTCAGAGCTGTCTCAAGATGTTCAACTTCACTGTCAACGTTTGAGGGTTGAGAAATTGTAAGTGCTCTATACATGAGAGAGCTGATAACGGAGTGTTTCTGGATGGGGTGGTGATGGGAGGTAGCACTGAGATACCT
>NW_021681180.1:26814-28087 GCF_001412515.2 Diachasma alloeum | reverse complement strand
GGAGAGGAACAGACTCTTTATGGATTTTGGGGAGTCCATAGAGTCTAGGAGGGAAGGATTCTTTAGGAGTGAGGAATTTCGTCAAGTCAGTGAAGAGATCAGCCTTCTTCAGGAGATCAACAGTTTTTCGCTCAATTGTACGAGTAGGATCCTTCCTGAGCTTGACGTAAACTCTGGAGTCACTCAACATCGCACTGAGCTTACTGGAGTAGTCGTCCTTATCCATAACCACCGTGGCATTGCCTTTGTCTGCCGGAAGAATGATCAAATCATTATTTTCCTTTAGACTACGCAGTGCAAGGCGTTCCTCCCTGGTGATATGGTCACTAGGGGGGGTGGCCTTGTGGAGGATGTTGGACAACTTTCTCCGGATCTCGTTGCTGGTCTCCTGAGGAAGATGGTAAATCGCTGTCTCGGTGCGACTGATGATTTCCTCGGTGGGGATCTTTTTGGGGGCAACAGCGAAGTTGTGTCCTTTTGCCAACACAGATACTTGTGCTTCACTAAGCTCATATGTGCTCAGATTCTTCACAGTGTGAGTGAGGGTCGGGACTTTCTCCTGGGGGATCAACTTCCTGAACTTACCCCTCTGACTCTCAGTTCTCATCTCAGCTGTTCGGACTGCTTGTTCATTGGTAACACGATCAAGAGTCTCCCACAGCTGAGGTTCCAACTGCTGAGCCAGAAGCAGGTGAAGATCGAGGAGTTGTTTGGAGAGATGGGCCAGGTTCTTCTTAGCTGCTGTTATTCTCTCCTTGACCAGTCTCAGCGAAGCTTGGCGAAGGATGGCATTTGCCTGCTTCGAGGGAACAGGATTCCTCAGACGGAGGAATTTTGGTACCACTTGATGGTCACGGCACCTTTTCAAAAAAGTTAGGGAGCACAGTTGGACGTGCAAGGACTTCCTAAGTTTGGTGAATGAATTCACCGACCCAAGAATAGCCTCTCCGTGGAGGCGTTTAATCTTAGTTTTGAGGCTTTCGCGGCCATTATTAATGACTTGGTTGGCTTCCGGATGGATGCCGCGTTGAGTTTCAGCATTGCGCCGACGTTTCGCAAACATTGCAGTCTGCATCTTCAGGGCTATGAGCTCCGATTCTGAGCTCCGATGTGTGGGGGCAGTCCTTATATACCTTCCCTTGTGGTGGTGGGGGAAGGGGAAGGGGGGTCAGCCAATCATATGTTTTTAATTGATCAGCTGGTCAATTAAAAAACACCTGCTTCTGGCTCAGAAGTTGGAACCACTTGATATCCTCTGTCCCTGTTGAGGTTG
>NW_021681180.1:7464-26270 GCF_001412515.2 Diachasma alloeum | reverse complement strand
ACCTTGGAAATCATCAAGAATTCCAATAACATTTATTCCCAATTCCTTCCCTTAATTGAGCACTGCCTGACTTCTACATACTTTCAGTTCGAAGGAGAATTCTATGAGCAAAAATCAGGAGCAGCAATGGGTTCTCCGATCTCCCCGATTATTGCAAATATATCCATGGAACACTTCGAGAACGAAGTATTGAAGTCAGCACCTCAGAAACCTTCTGTGTGGTTCAGATATGTGGACGATACCTTTGTCATCTGGCCACATGGAAAGACTGGTCTAACCCAATTCCTGGAGTTCTTGAACAATCAGCACACGAGCATCAAGTTCACCATGGAAATTGAGCAGGACAGATGTCTTCCTTTTCTGGATGTTCTGGTTCGGCGCAACGAGGATGGCACTCTGGACCACCAAGTATATCGCAGGCCAACACACACAGGCAGGTATCTCAATGCTACCTCCCATCACCACCCCTCCCAGAAACACTCCGTTATCAGCTCTCTCATGTATAGAGCACTTACAATTTCTCAACCCTCAAACGTTGACAGTGAAGTTGAACATCTTGAGACAGCTCTGACCACGAATGGGTATAACATCCAACAAATTCGAAAGGTCAAGCAAAAGCTACAGAGCAAGCTCTCATCTCTCCAAGAGGAGACTGTTCCTGAGGAAAACCAGGAAAGACCTAAAATGGCCCTCCTCCCCTATCTGAGAGGCACAACAGAACGCATCAGCAGAGTACTCGGTAAACATAACATCCGAACGATCTTCCAACCCCCAAAGAAGATCGGACAGATGCTGCCGAGCGCGAAGGATCCAAGACCAGCCTTGAGTATACCAGGAGTGTACGAGATCCCTTGCTCATGCGGGAAAGTGTACATTGGAGAAACCGGGAGGAAGATCAGTACACTTATCAAAGAACACCAGCGGTGCTCCAAATACGGTCACTTAGAACAGTCTGCCTTGGCTGAACACTGGATGGATACTGGACATACTATCCACTACGACCAAGCCAAAATGCTGGCCAAGTCTCAAGGGTATTTCGAAACGAAATACCGAGAGAATTTGGAGATCCATAAAAACCCTAACAACCTCAATAGAGACAGAGGATATCAAGTGACCCCCCCCCCTTCCCCTTCCCCCACCGCCACAAGGGAAGGTATATAAGGACTGCCCCCACACATCGGAGCTCAGAATCGGAGCTCATAGCCCTGAAGATGCAGACTGGAATGTTTGCGAAACGTCGGCGCAATGCTGAAACTCAACGCGGGATCCATCCGGAAGCCAACCAAGTCATTAATAATGGCCGCGAAAGCCTCAAAACTAAAAGAACCAAAATATTAGGAAAACACCAAGAAACCTTCTCCTGGTGCAATATGGGAATTACCCCAGAGAAAAATATAGGTCTGTTACCTCGCACATCGCACGTAATAGAGGCCCTACCCGATCAGGAGCTTAAACCCTTCGAACGCAAAGAGGTAATTGAACTAATAAAAGAGTTCAATGACATATTCCACCTTCCAGGAGACAAGCTTGGCAAAGCTAAGAATTTCCAGTGCAAGATCAGAACCATCGATGATAAACCTGTCCATAAGCGGCAATACAAGTACCCTCCTCAACATCAGGAAGAGATAAATCGACAAATAGACAACCTGCTGGAACAAGAAATCATCAGGCACTCAGAATCACCATACAACTCACCCCTCTGGATTGTATCAAAGAAGGCGACTCCACGGGAAGGAAGCGATGGAGAATGGTGATCGATTTCCGACATCTGAATCAGAAAACGATCGGAGATTCCTACCCGTTACCCAACATATCGGAAATTCTCTCACAACTAGGCGGAGCTAAGTACTTCAGTGTTTTCGACCTAGCCAGTGGATTCCACCAAATCGCGATGCATGAAATGGACGCTGAAAAAACTGCCTTTACCGGTCCCAGCGGACACTACGAGTACATGAGAATGCCTTTTGGATTGCAAAATTCACCCCCAATCTTCCAGCGGATGATGGATCAGACCCTAACTGGCCTAAAAGGGATAGAACTCTATGTCTACCTAGATGATGTAGTTGTTTACTCCAGAACACTGGGTGAACACGTCACCCGTCTCAGGAAATTCTTCAACTGCCTGCGGAAAAACGTACTTACTCTGCAGCCTGATAAATGCAAATTTTTTATGAAGGAGGTAGCCTATCTGGGACACATAATCGATGACCAAGGTATTCATCCGGATCCAGCAAAGATAAAGGCATTAACAGAGATGCCTTTTCCCACAAGCCAACGGGGAATAAGGAGATTTCTAGATTTCAGTAATTATTATCGACGATTTGTGAAGGACTTTGCAGAAATTGCACAGCCTCTAAATGATCTCTTCAAGAAAAACGTAAGATTTAAATGGAGCAAAGAACAAGAATAATCATTCAAAGCCCTCAAGGAAGCCGTCACCGAGGACTCTCTGCTGTTTCATCCTGACATGAACGAACCATTTATCGTTCATGTTTCCAAGACTCAAAAGGGCATTGGAGCCATCCTCAGCCAAAAAGAAGATGAAGGAGATGAACACCCGATCCTGTACGCATCGAGAGCACTTCGAGATGCTGAAACAAGATATACTTCAGTTGAATTGGACTGCCTAGCAGCTGTCTACGCTTTAAACCAGTTCAAACCCTACATCTATGGAGTACCCTTCACCATTATTACCAACAGCCCAGCCCTGAACTGGCTCAGAGATTCTAGCAACCCTACCACGAGGCAAGTTAAGTGGAAAACCTACTTGAATGATTTCACGTTTGAGGTAGAAATCAAGAAACAAAGAGAAATCAGCTAGCAGACGTTTTTGCAGAAAATCCTCATCAGGACGAACATGAAGAAATCGTCATGTTCGCAACCTGCATGCCTGCTCTACCAGTACCAAAGTCTAATGTGAAAACACCGGGGATAGTCACAAATCCTAACCGAAAGGTTAGAATAAGTAGTGACCCACAAATTATCCCTATTCCAGCGGCGGGAAGCTCAATTGCCGACAGGCTTCGGGCTAGAAGAACAACAGAAACAAATAGTGGCACCCGGCAGCCGATCTCCTACAGATTGAATCGTGATTATAAAACGACACCCAAAATCCGCAAAAACCCCACATCATCTACCCGCGGCACCACAATTGGAAACAAACCAGAAACAGTGGAAGAAACGACCCCCACTCCATCCACCCCTCCAATCGTGGAGATGCCAGAATCAACTCCCACACCTACTCAATCGGAGGAACCACCACTACAGGATGAANATGTGTATAAGAGACAGCTCCCACACCTACTCAATCGGAGGAACCACCACTACAGGATGAACCATCGATAATACCTGTCGAAATGGAAGACCAAGGAAAAGAAGATCAACTGGAAATTTCCCTTGAAGGAATCCCAACGGACGAAAAATTGGAGGATGATACATTCATCACAGATCAAAACTCTACCGACGAGGAAATGCCTTCTATCATTGAAGCGGAAACTAGAATAGAGGAAAAGGATGAAGAATCAAATCCCACACCACGTTNAATTTCCCTTGAAGGAATCCCAACGGACGAAAAATTGGAGGATGATACATTCATCATAGATCAAAACTCCACCGACGAGGAAACGCTTTCTATCATTGAAGCGGAAACTCGAATAGAGGAAAAGGATGAAGAACCAAATCCTACACCACGTCCACCATTGAACATGGAAAGAATGGAACGAAACCTGGAAAAATTCTACGAGTATATGGAGAAAATCTCGGAAAGAGACGAGGAAATATTCCAGGAACCCCTAGAGCCACTGCTAGACCAGCTGTTACCACTCTACAAAATGAGAAGAACCAGTCTGGGTTCAGAATTCAAAGAGAAATTGAATGAATCCTGTCAAGAATTTGAGAAGAAGATGGCTGAGTTGCAAAACCAGTCCAAACCCCTGATCAACTCAACTGACGAAATCTCAGAATTGACGAACTCCACCGACCAAAATCCCGAAAAAACGGAGAAGGAAGAAATACCTCAATCCAGACATTCTGTGATGTCGCAGCCAAAGGTCACACGAGAATCCTTACTGAAAATCCACCAAGGGCTATACAGTCACCTATGGCCGGATCTTCTCCGGAAATGAAAAATTCTTCAATAGACCTAACCCCAAGAGAACTGTTCCCACGCACCGAAGAAATCCATCAAGCAACGCACTCCCAAGAAGCGGAAATTCCCCAAGCAAACAAAATTGCACAACCGCCATCAGCGCAGCCATCGGGGGTGTGTTTGAATCCATACCCCAAATTCCTCCCACCTGACCTTCCCACGAGCGAAGAGCACGGTTTCATACAGACCCAAGGAGAAATATCTCAGAATAAATCAAATGAGGAAACTATGGACGACAAGATCACAATACCGCGAAGTGACTATCAACCTGCCAGCAACATCCAGGAAACTCGAGATGGACTAACATTTACCAGGGGAAACATTGCTCATTTCCTCGCAGCAGATGGAGAGATCAAAAAGCAAAACACCAAACTTTTAAGAGACCTCAATCTGATAGACCTGGAGGAAATACGTAAGCTCAATCCAAAACTAGGTCAAGTCATCGTCACGAAGTGCGGAAAATTCCGAACATTTACCCTCATTGCGAAGCAATGGCACTTCGAAAAAGTCAACTACCGGATACTAAAACTCTGCCTGGTAAATCTCAAAATCGCCATGGAAAAATACAAAATCACTGAAATAAAAATGGCATTTCAGGGCGACGAAATAGACGACAATATCAGAATACAATACTTCCTCGAGAAAGAATTTCAATTCCATCCAGCTACTGTAACTCTATGCCATGGTGGAATCCGGATGCCTCCAGCAGCCCTAAGGCCAGAAATCACTAAGGAATGCCATGCAACTCTCCCCGGAGGACACAAAGGGATTGTGAAAACCTTCAACCGAGTAAGAGAAAGGTTCTACTGGCCCGGGATGAAACAAGAAATAGAGAGATTTATCAAACTCTGCCGAACCTGCCAACTAGAGAAAATTCGAAGGGTGAAATTCCGACAGCCCATGCTCATCACCGAAACACCCAGCGAATGCTTCGAGAGAATCTCTATCGACACCGTAGGCCCCCTCCCAGCTAAACGTATGGGTCACTGCCATATCCTGACGATACAAGATAACTTCTCCAAGCACTGCACCGCTGTACCCCTTAAGGATATCAAGGCTCACACTATCGCTCATGCACTAACAACCAAGTATGTAGCCCTGTACGGATGCCCCAAGATAATCCTCTCAGATAAAGGGACCAGCTTCCTCAGCAAATTGTTCAATCAACTGGGAAAGGTCCTGAGATTCCACCATATAACGACATCTGGATATAGACCTCAGTCAAATAGAGCCCTTGAGAGAAGTCATCACGTACTAGCCGAATATCTGAAGACCTTTACCGGCGAATTAACCGACTGGGATGAGGTACTCCCCTTCCACATGCTATCGTACAACACTACTGTGCATAGCTCAACAAATTTCACACCATTTGAAGTCCTGTATGGAAAAAGGGCAGTTCTCCCCTCCAACGTTACCGACGAAGATGAGCCAATACATACCTACAACTATTACATGGTAGATCTAATTAAAAAATTGGAAAAAATTCACCAACTCGCCTTCGACCACTTAGAAAAGGCCAAACTACATTCCAAGAGCCTTTACGACCGAAACGCTAGACCAATAGACCTCAAAATAGGGCAATTCGTCTACGTCGAGAAGGAGCCCAAGATCGGAAAATTGGATCAGGCCTACACCGGATGAGATTGTCGACATAACCGAAAAAGGAAACTTGTACCTAGAAAGTGAAGAAGGACACCACTTCATGAAACACCCAAACAAACTGAAACCCTGCGCAGAATAAGGCAAAATCATTAAATTTAGTGATCCACCCTTCACGGCACAGGCCACCCTAATGGAAATCTTGGAAATTTGACCTCGGGAATCGATGGCCCGCTCAATTACAAACATCAAAAGTCCTAGACTTTATTTTGCGATAAAGTCAATATTTCGCGAGTTATGAGCACTTTTATGTTTTGGGACCCTTGTCCGTATCTGAGTGTATACGATTGAAAATGAAACCATTCCAGGGACATGAGTACAGACGGGTCAGGACGCACACTAGTTTACGTCGATGGCTCCTGCTCCTTTAACGGCTCAACCGATGCCAAAGCAGGAATCAGAGTGTGGTTCGCGGACAACCACCCCCTCAACACCTACAAAACTCTCCAAGTTACACGGGCCACCAACATCACCGCCGAAACAGCGGCCGCCATCGAAGCATGCCAAATATGCATTCGCCATGACATTTCGAGAATACGAATAATCACCGATTCCAAATACCTCATCAGNCCCGTTGTCAATCAAACACTCCTGAAACAGCTCGCCGAACTCACCCAGAAAATCGACGTCCAATTCGAATATACCCCAGGACACCAGGGAATATACGGGAACGAAAAAGCAGATGAACTAGCAAAAATAGGATCAGAAATAATACCCACCGAACCTAACCAGATCTAAGCCGAAACCTCCCAAATAAATTGAAATAAAAAAAAAACCAAATTAAGCACAACAAACCCAAACAAAAATTCTCCAACTTACAGAACACAATACCATGAGAGCTATCCTCATCATATGGACCACCGTTTGGGTAATTCAGGCCGAAACAGATTTAACACTCGATCAAATCTATCAACACGAATCTATAGACCACAACCCCGGACTCTACTATGAGAAAATCGACCAAATAAGAACAATCAACAGAAAATGGCGACTGATGCTCACAGTGGACATGCACAACCTCCTAGGACAACCACTACCCGGGATACAAACCATAGAAAAACATCAAACTGAATGCTATAAACACCAAGGAAAGCAAACCTGCGATAGAGTACTAGGCATACCCATCATGGAAGAGTACAAGACGACACTCCAAACAATACAGAAACATCTGGAAAGAATCTGGAAAAGTTCAAAACAGAACCCCAAAAGACGTTACAGCAGATCCCCTTTACTAGGATTCGTGGGCACCATATCGAGATCTCTCTTCGGCACCATGGACTACAATGACCAAGAACACATCACCAAAGAAATTGATCGACTCTATCAAGACCAACATCAAATCACCCAACTAATCGGAAGTTCAACTCACATCATCCAAGCTGAAATGAATGCCATGAAAACAGAACACGAACTGAACTATGAGAAAATTAGAAAGGCCACAGACAGAATAAACGTCATAGCCTCCAACACCAACCTACTGTCCGACAAGTTGACTCAAGTGGAATATCTCGCAAGCCTCGACGAAACAGCTAGAGAAATACAACATGCCGTCAGAAAGTATCTAGAAACGACGCACAACATCTTCCATGCCATAGAAGACGCGAAACACGGGAACCTAAACCCCATCTTAATAAATAACCAGAAATTGGACAAGGCCATAGAGGAAATTGGAAAAGTCATCACCGACAGCATCTTTCCAACATCTCCGGAAAAGACAGATTTGACCATCCTAAGCCAAATCAGTGACATACACACCGGCTTCAACAATGGCTCCTTCCTCATAATCCTCGACATTCCACTACTAAGCAGAGACCTAATGGAACTCTACAAAATAATCCACTACAAAGTTCCCCAGAGAATCCACGGGAACCAAACACTTGCAGCATACGTAGAGCCACAAAATGAATACATCGCAACCTCAAAATTCACCAGCAGATATAGCCAAATGAACCTGGAACACCTGCAAACCTGTATTCCACTGGAAAACTGCCTAGCTTGCCCCAGAAACCTTCCCCTGAAGAAACCCAATGGAAAACAGAGCTGCGAATACCGCCTACTTACAAACACCAACGCCCAAGTCGACTTCACCATCTATCAAAACTGCAACATCAGAGTCACCAACAATCAAGACACACAATGGACCAAGTTAACCAACACCAACGGTTGGCTCTATGCCACCATACAACCGGAGACACTAGAACTAACCTGCACCAACCCACAGGCCACCAGCCTAACAATAAATGGCACAGGAGTAATCCACCTAAATCCAAACTGCAAGGCAGAAACCGCCACAGCCGTCATCGAGGGTGCAGGACTAATCAAGACCCAACTCCCCATGATACTGGGGTTACTTAAAACAATAAACATTTCAGCAATGGCACCAATACTAAATGAAAAACCGAAACCCATACACCCATTGAGCCAAATAAAACAACATATCTTACCCACATCAGATGAAAACAGGGAATTCGACGAATCACTCCAACACACCTTAGACGAGGCGGAAGAAATCGGTCTCCACCACCAAGAGGAATACCACCATAGAATCCTCACCGCAACAAATGGCATCATCACCGCCATCATCTCGCTATCCATGGTCGCAGCCAGCATCTGCACATACAGGCAAGGGCTGTCCATCATGAGCATTCTGTCTTGCTTCTCCCTCTGCCAGAAGTCCAAGAAGAAGCAAAGAAAATTCCAACGAAGAGTCGAAATTGGAACCCCAGAAATCCAAAGTTTAGAAGAAACCTCAGCAACAATTGCTACGGTCGGAATGCCCAGCTACCCAGCACCAACTCGAGCGCCGAAAAAGGAAGGGATCACCAAGCCAAAACACACCATCACAATCCCCAAACAAGACACTCTATCCGCCGTGGTTATCAACTACATCTAAAAATAAAAAGGTCAGACACGTGTCAATAAACAAATTTTATTGGATAAGTACAGAGGGGTCCAACATCAACCAAACAATAAGTCCTGGCCAACTGCCAGAATAACCCCTAAAATCCGCGAGGAAAATTCCTCCAGAAAACCTAGGGGCTCCCTCCTCCCCACCGTCGCCAAAAAGCCCTTGAAAATAAGGAGCTGTCTCCATAGCCTCCGTGCCTAAAAAGAAAGGGAAAAAATATATATATACATATATATATATACATACCACTTACCGTGGTCAATTGATAGGAAGGCCCCAAGAAGGCGAGAAAATCCAGGATCACCTCCAAGAATCCACCCACTGGGATCTCTCCCCCACGCTCGTTTGATGACAGCAATGGATTTCTTAACCATACGATAAATGCAGCTATGGTCACTTTGATGACAGTCATCGAAATGACCAGTAGTGGGCGTTCGTCGTGTGGTATAGTGTTCGTCCTGCAAGGTTGACCTCGACCTCGCGAACCCTCCAGTATGCCGATAACCTCAGTCCGAATATCTGACGCGAATATTCCCGAAAGTGGAGTTCTTATGTTTTACAAAAAAACATGCGGTCAGAAGGGACCGCGGCCGATTTAAGTGCATCAGGAGGTAGAGCCAGGTATGAGCGTCATTTTCCATCAGAACATTGCGACCTTGCGTAACCCGACTAGGCAGCATACACCGTCTTTGCGCCAGTTGGAAATTGCGGAGTTACACCCGCAATTAACAACTTTTTGGGAGCCTTGAACAACCACCTCCACGTGGTGCTCCCGGGTCATGCCAAGAGCTGTTCAGTTTTGAGGTTATAATTCATGAATTTGAATTATACATCAGAACATTGCAGTGTCATTGAACTGACCCTTATACATATATATATGTTCATTTATTTATATCTATATAAATGAACGAGCAAACAAATAATAACAAAAATAATCCATAAACACAAGTAAACGAATAATATAGCTACCTCTCCCCCCCGGCGCATAACCATGAAGAACATGCCGAACTTATCCTCCACTCCTCCTGGTGCGAATGTCGCATAAAGAGGAATGGAGAAGAATACACCTCCTATGCATAAGAGCGTGGAGGGTTTCAATCGGCTGTTCCTCTTTGTGCGACATTCGCACAGGCACAAGCCTCTCACTACACCCCCCTCACAACCCACCATAATAACTTTAAAATCACAACCGATCAGAAAATCCGACAAATAAAATAAACAAAACAAAATCAAAATATAAAAAAAAAAGAGATAACAAGAGAACAAGCGGTAACCCAACAGATAAAATAAAACCCCGAATAATTACCCAAGGGAGTAAACCACCACACCCATGTCAAAAACAAAATAGCAGAAAGAAATATTCCAAAATACTTACCGCAATAAAATCCCTGAGACACACACAAAATTAAAAACACTTCAACAGCCATCAAGCGAACGAGGGAAATTGACAGGTGAATCGGAAATGCAACGCAATCCGAACTCTCAAGAATGCCACCGTCAGCACCCAGCCGCTCACGGCCACCGCCCGGTGCACTGTTATCAAACAAAATAACTCTATCCATACTACATATAAAATTTAAAACTCCAACTCCTGAAAATTGCTTCCAAAATGCAATCGGAAACAATTATGAGCGGGGGCTGTAATGTCCAAAAATTTTATACTAGAAATTTAAGACTAGAATAAATTTGATGTAGGTTCATAACTATAAGTTAGATTATAACTTATGTAATTAAGAACCAAACCCACAATTGTAAACTAAACTGAGTACATTTCATCACTTGAACTCAATTAAAAATTCCAAAGGCACTGGAATTGAGTTCAAAAGTGATGAAATGGCACACTCAGCATGCCCCAATTAATCAATGCTAAGATTCGAGCGCGAAGGAATGATTGAAAACCGATTAATTAAGACCCCAAAAACCGAATGAACTACTTCCCCATAAAGATCAAAAGAGTGGGAAAAGTCATACGACATTTTCCACCAATTAAAAATAGACTCGTTGGAGCCCATGTGACAAGTGACCCCAAAAATTCATATAAAAATGTCAGAAAAACCAAAATTAAACAGTCTTGAAGCAGCGACGGAGCAGTAACAATTCTGGTGGAAATAGTTCATCTAATCGGTCCGGTTTTTCAATCCTTCCTTCGATTACACGGGATAGTACTGAATTAATAGTAAGTTACGAACAACTGAAATTATCCGGGAATAAAATTTCTTTAACCGAGAATGGTGACTTTTCTTGCAAATAAGGAATTCGTTTATTGTGACGCGTTGTGGACAGTCTCAACCAAACTCTTAAAATCTTCAACTTCAACTGCCAAAAATTCATTCAAATATCAACGAGTAGAAGAAAGTGTTTCCGTGAAAGTATCCATAATAGCCTTTAGCGCGACTAATTGCTGGTGAGGAAATTACGGATTTACCCAGGGATCTACAAATACATCGAATAATTTATAAATAACAGACCGAATTGTGAGTAACAAAATTTGTAAACCCAAATTTGAATCCTTCAGATCATTCCAGGGATAGGAATTTTAGCTACCTAGATTTCTGTAAAATCACGCTCATGTTTTTGTAAACCGAGTAGTTATACAAAATATATTTAAATTCTAATTTGATTCTCACTACAACTCCAAATGTCTTGATTAGAAATTCGTCTCAACTCAAGCCCTATCCCTAAATCAAGCCCTTTTTCCCTTATATTTTAAAAAAAGGTAAGAGTATAAAACTTTGCGTCGTCCAATAATTATAAAATTCAATAATTTTAACTTTCATTTTAATGTTACGATTAAAACATGTCCATTCGACGCGAAAATCCTTCTCTGGACATAACAGATCCTTCTAGGTTCTAATGAATGGCCAGGAGTCGATTTTCACATTTTTCGCTTTTTTTCGGCTCCTGTTCCTATTTAATTTTAAAAATTTCCGTTCACTAGAAATTTCATTTCAAATTATCTTTGAAAAAAAAATCTACTAAAATTCTCCTGAGATTAATTTTCAATTCCGAAAAAGTTGATTGGAAATAAAGAGATCACCAAGAATTACAAATCCAATTCTCAATTTTTAAAAAAGTTGATAATATTGAGAGGGGCTAGCATAAAATGCACTGTAGTCCTCGTTGTTCCAATCCTCAACTAACTCTCAATTTTCTCTCAAACACTGGAAATTATTGAAAGCCCAACTATCAACTTGTTTCGCCAGAGTCATTCCTATAATTTTCTCGAAATCCGGAAAATTTTCTTCGAATTTTCTCGAAAACCTAAGAATTTTCAAGAGCCGCGTATGAAAAAATTTAATAGAAAAATCTAGCGAATTTGTTAGAAATTTCTATTGCAGTTTGTATTGAATTTTCTACTAGTTTTTGGCTGATTCTAGTAAAATGTTCAATAGAAAATAGTAAACAGAAAAAGTCAATGGAATTCGATTTTTCTATGTAACGTATTCTCTTCAGATATTTTATACAGAAATGTCCTAGGCTCAAATTTTCGAAGTTTTTTTTTCAGTCTAGTTTCCTTTTGTTCTCATCAAGAAAAGCAAACAAAAAAAGTTACGAAATTTGAGAAGAGGAAATTCTATAGAAAATATCTCAATAGAATAAGTTATATAGAAAAAAAATCGAATTCTATTGACTTTTTCTATTGAATATTTTTTTTCAGCATCTCAATAGAATCGGCCAAAAACTAATTGAAAGTTCAATAGATATGCAATAGAATTTTCTAACCAATTCGCTAGGTAAATATTTCTATTAATCCTCGATCACTTGCGCTCGGCCGCCAGCCTTCGTTCATCGCACGGTTAGCGCAGCGCCGCTGGAGTAAACCAAGCGCGCTGTTGCCACGTTGGCGCCTACCGCTACGTGCGCCTTTCAAATGTGGCAGAGAATGAAGCTGTAAATGTAGCTCGCTTGAGTGGTCAACAGAAATTCACTCGCACGGGGCGGAGCGGCGCGGTGCACTTTTCTGTCCGTTCGACATTTCTTTTTTTTTTGTAGCTAAACAAATTTTTCGAGAAAAAAACAGACAATCCCAATGCTCAATAAAAAGATTGAACCAGGAACTCTAATTTTTCAGAATTTTTAAGCGTCAAGAAACACAAAAATATAAATAGACAAAAATAGGCGGGGCCGCGCTGATTGAGCGAGTAATGGCGGGTTAAATTTTTTCATCCGTGACTTTCTAGAAAACTCAAGCATTTTCTAGAATTTTCTACAAAACTGGAGAATTTCTTCGAATTTTTCAAAGAATGGGAGATTTCTCTCGGAAACGTTTCGAGAACTGAATGTTGTTTTTTTTTTGTTGATTATTTATTTTTCTCACTCGGATTTCAGCTAATCAGAGCGCAGTATTTGAGGCTGTCAAACAGTTTCATTTCGAAAATTTCTAAAAAATTTCCAACGGAAATTCATTAGTAACTTTTCAAATGTTTTTCATCTTTCAACGCATTTCACGTTTAATATTCTGCGTGACAGATAAACAAAAAAGTGGGTTATAAATGTATGGCTGCGTAAATGTATCCGGATGCTATTCACTACACTCTGCTTGGCCGAAATCCGAGTGGAAAAATAATAGGGAACTAATACCACTAATGCTTCAAAATTATCGGATATTTTCCGATACCTTCGTTGTCTAGGAATGATTGTGTCAAATTTTGCAGAAAAACCTGCAAAATTTGACACTTTTGTTCCTAGATAGGAAAACTTAAGGAAAATATCCGATTAATTTTGAAGCACGAGTGGTATTTGACGGATTATTTTTCCACTCGAATTTCGGCCAAGCAGAGTACAGCGAACAGCATTCGGATACATTTACACAGCAACACATTTACAACCTACTTTTTTATTTATATTTCGCACAGAACATTAAACGTGATATGCGTTGCAAGATGAGAAACATTTGAGAAGCTACTAGTGAATTTCCGTCGGAAATTTTTTTGAAATTTCCGAAATAAAACTGTTTGACAGCCTAAAATACTACGCTCTGATTGGCTGAAATCCGAGTGAGAAAAATAATCCGTCAAATACCACTCGTGCTTCAAAAGTAATCGAATATTTTTCGACAGCTTCGTTGCCTAGGAACGAGTGTGTCAAATTTTGCAGAAAAATCCCGAGTGCTTCACACTCGGGATTTTAAACCTACAGAATTTGGCACAATCGTTCCTAGGCAACAAAGGTATCGGAAAATATCCGATAATTTTGAAGCACTAGTGGTATTACTACCGAAAATAGGATTTTTGATTCTCAATTATTTCTCAATTGTTTCGAAAAAGTTGAGAGTTGGATTCTTCATTTTCAATTAACTCTGACTTCACTGAGAGTAGATTGGGAGAGAATTGAGAATCAAAAATGCAACACTCAAAAAAGTTGAGGGTACATTCAGAGATACTTGAGAATGAAAATTCAAAAATCGAATTTTCAATCCCGATAGTAAAGTTGATAGTAAAGAGGGTGACTGGCATAAAATGCATTTTATGCCTCGTCACTCCAACTTTCAAGTAACCTTCAATTTTCTCTCAAAAACCAGAAATTATCCAGAGTCCAACTCTCAACTTGGTCCATAAGAGCCAAGTTTCCGAGAGCGTTCCAGAAAATTTTCCGGTTTTCGAGAAAATCCGTCGATTTTCAAAAAAAAATTGAAAAAATTCTCCAATTTTCTAAAAAATTTGAATTAATGTTCCAGTTTTCTAAAAAAAAATGGAGAAAATTATTGGGTTTTTGGGAACGTTCTAGGAAATTCTCCGGTTTTCTAAAAAATTCAAGAAAATTCATGGTAATTCTCCGATTTTCTACTAAATTGCACGAGGTTCGCCGATTTTCTAATAAGTTCGGAAGAATTATACGATTATCTAGAAAATTCGATGAAATTCATCGATTTTCTAATAAATTCAGTTTTTCGAGAAAATTATCCAGTTTATTAAAGAATTTGCGAAAATTCTGCGTTTTTATAGAAAATTGGAGAAAATTATCCAGTTTTCTGAAAACTCTGAAGAAATTCTCCGGTTTGTATTTGAAAAGAGAATTTTTGATTTTAAATCATCTCTCAATCTACTTTCAACTTTTTTAAGAACTGAGAATTTGATTTTTTTGTTTTTGAAAATAGCATTGTTGATTCTCAATGATTCTGAACAGATGCAAAATGACAGTCATTTTTTAGATCGCGTCATGTGACCAAAAAATGGCGATCATGTGACGCACAAATTTTGTAACTACAAATGGTCGCCACAAATAATTTGTAAGCAAACTGTTGTCAAACCATCTATATGGATACATAATGACGGTCAAAGTCATTTCTAATTTGTGACTGTCATAAATAAAATAGCTTCATATCTAGATAGATGGAAAATGACCGTAATTTTGATTTCAAAATGCACATTAGGCTAATGCATAATGAATTCAAAGAAAAATTGATGATAAAAAAATGAGCTCGCATCTGTATAGATGAAAAATGACTGTCATTTTTTCTTGGCAAATGGTGACGGTCGTAGAAGGGTGAGGAAATTGTGACAGTTGTGGAAAACGTCTCGTCATATGACCGTCAATGATGGTCACATGACCGTCATATGACGGGTCATATTATAATGCACTCGCAGCTCTATCTGAATCTTGAAAAAAAAACGAATTCTCAACTCGGTGGAAAAGTTGAGTGTAAATTAAAAGGTTAATTAATGGTTTAATTAATTGAAGATCGAAAATTCAATTTTCAAAATGCAAATCTGAAAATAAATTGAGATAATTGAGAATCAAAAATCCCATTGTCATAAAAAAATCCAATTCTCAACTCTTAGAAAAACTGGAGATTAGATTGCGAGATTATTCAGAATCCATAATCCAATTTTCAACTCTAAAAAAAAGTTGAGAGTAGATTGAGAGATAATTAAAAGTCAAAAATTCAACTCTCAACTTTTTTCGCGAAGTGAGAGTTAGATTTTTTTGTTTTTGAAAATCGGATTTTTGATTAGAGAAGCGGCGAATTTTCTCAAATTTTCTATATTGGAGCTTTTTCCGAAATTTAGCACAAATACGGTGGCTTTCATTTGTTTTATTGTTTTTTTTTTGTTTTTGACAATTATTATTATTATTATCTCAATGAGATCACTGAACGATCCTCGAGGGCTCCGACTTCACCTCGAAGACCGCTCAGTAAACTAAGCGATACAAACTTTTCCTAATCGCTCTGCAGAAGTACTCTCTCTAACCAGAGGGTGGGCCCTACTGCAGTCCGCAATCATGCTGCCTAAGTAGCCGAAGGGACCCAAGGATGATAGCCTTCTGCATCTGGCCAGTCTCCAACATTCCGCCTGCACGCTGGGATCACTTGAAGCGCAGATACAAAAGACGGCTTCATTCCGCCGAGAGAACCAATAATGAGGACAATCAACTTGACCCTGAACCCCCGGTTTAGCTGACGTAGCTGAAACAGGAGAGGCTGTTATTTGAGCCGCTTTTCCTCTTCCTTCATTGATATATTCTTCTCGGCAGGAGCCGAGAACTCAACGACATAGATGATTTTGTTATCAAAATCAAGGAGGACGAGGTCAGGCTTCGTCGCCGCGATAGGCCTGATGGTCGCAAACAAGAAGTTTCAATAAATCTTACACCTCTCATTCACGATGACGGACTCAACAACCCCTGGAGCATAAACTCCAGCTATTATTATTATTACTATTATTATAATTTTTTTTAACCGTGAATGAGATCGCTGAACGATCCTTGAGGGTTCCGACTTCACCTCGAAGACCGCCCAGCAAGCTAAGCGATGCAACCACTTCCTTATCGCTCTGCAATAGTGCTCCCTCTAACCAGAGGGTGAGCTCTATTGCAATCCAGAATCATGCTGCCTAAGTAGACGGAGGAACCCGAGGATCTGGCCAGCCAAACTGAAGGCTTGACGCCTACAGGCCGGGATGGTTTTGAGCGCAGATATGAATGACTCCTTCATTCCCTCAAGAGAGCCAATGATAAGGACAACCAACTTCACTTTAAATCCTCCGTTTATTTGACGTAGCTCAAACAGGAGTGATTGGTATTTGAGCAGTGTTTCCACTTCTTTGACTGTGATGTTGCTGTGATGTCAGGTTTCGTCGCAACGATTGGCCTGACAGTCGTGAATGAGAAGTTCCAGTAAATCTTACACCTTTCGTTCACAACAACGGACTCAATATCTCCTGAAGCATACGGCAGCAATGGGGTTCTGTCTATCCCATAAGAGTGCCGCAGATAGAAATACAGCACTCTCAAAGCCGCATTATGTCGATGGATATAACTCGTGATGGCATGTGTCGGGCAAGCTGATAAAAGATGCATCAGAGTTTCCGGGGACTGCTTACAAGTCCGACATCGAATGTCTGGAACTTGCAACCCCATAACACGACTTCGATAGACTAGGGTGTTTACCACACCATCCTGGCAGGCGCAAATGAAACCCTCAGTGTCGGACATCTAGTCAGCTGACTTCAAGAAAAGGAATGTCAGCTGGACGGAGAGACCCTCCTCTTCCACATGGCGGAAGAATACGCCATGCATGGACCTATCAACGTGCTGGCGGAACAAGGTAGACTGCTCCGCCGCCTTGATGGTCGCTCTACGCCGAGATTTAACCATGAAGGCAAATGAATGACCAGCCAACTGACCATCTCGGCCATGATGAAATTCCAAACCGAGGGACGCCGCTGCGGTATCTGCTGCCTTATAGAGGAAGGCTTGAACCCCAAGCAGCTCATGATCATGCACGAACTCCAAGTACGGATCCAAACCATTCCTAACGTCACAAGCTAAACTGAGAACTAGACGATCATGTAGAGCCTCCGAACTGAGGAGTCCTCGTCCACCACTCTCCCGCGGAAAATATAACCGCGGATTCGAAGAGCGTGGATGGAGACTTCTGTGGATATTCATCAGCTTGCATGTATCTCTGTCCAGCTGCTTCAGTTCACCTCTACTCCACTTGAGAACTCCAGAGGAGTAGAAAAGCACCGAGACAGCGAACATGTTCGACGCGGCGACTTTATTCTTTCCGGAAAGTTCGGATTTCCAAAGTTTCCGCAGCCGCCGCCGGTACTCTCCGCAAAGAGTCTCCTTGACTGCCTCAGATATCGATATGACTCTTATGCGCCAAGATGATGTATGACGCTTCCATCCACAAGCTGAAGATCATTCATCTCGTCACTGACTTTGCCCCTCTTTGGATGGAAAACGGCGCACTTGTCCAACCCAAATCTCATGCCAACCGCACGTGGATACACTGCGACAACGTCAAGCAGAAGCTTGAGCTGTCGTTCTCCTGAGGCGAATAACTTCAGGTCATCCATGTAAAATACATGGCTACCAATGCTGGGTGTCATGGCTATTATTATTATTATTATTATTATTATCGTGAATGAGATCGCTGGATGACCCTCGAGGGCTCCAACTTCACCTCGAAGACCACCCAGCAAGCTAAGCGATACAAACAAGTCCTAATCGCTCTGCAGTAGCGCTCCCTCCAACCAGAGGGTGAGCACTACTGCAGCCCAGAATCATGATGCCTAAGCAGTCTAAGGGACTCAAGAATGACAGCCTTTTGCATCTGGCCAGCCAGTATTAAGGCATTGCGCCTACAGGCTGGAATCACCTCAAGCGCAGATACAAAAGACTGTTTCATGCCGCCAAGAGAGCCAATGATCAGGACGATCAGCTTGACTCTAAACCCGCAGTTCAACTGACGCAGCTCAAACAGGAGCAGCTGATATTTGAGCCGTTTCTCCTCTTCCTTCGCAGATATGTTGCTCTCGGCTGGCGCCAAGAACTCAATCACGTAGATGACTTTGTCTTCAAAGTCGAAGAGGACGATATCAGGCTTCGCCGCAGCGACGGGCCTGATAGTCGCAAACGAGAAGTTCCAGTAAATCTTACACCTCTCATTCACGACAACGGACTCAATATCTCCTGGAGCATAAGGCAGAATCGGCGTCCGGTCTATCCCATAAGAGTGCCGCAGATGGTAATACAACACTCTCAAAGCCGCGTTATGACGGTGGATATAACTCGTCACTGCATATGTCGGACAAGCCGACAAAAGATGCATCAGAGTTTCCGGGGACTGTTTGCAAGCCCGAC